>NC_089820.1:79933007-80035507 GCF_029633855.1 Hoplias malabaricus | reverse complement strand
AGTATGCTATAAACACAACAGACAGAGATTAGACTGAAAATGCTGGAATATTCCTTTAATGAATGGTTATGTAACACACATCAAATGTAATGCAAGCCATAGACAGATGTGTGTCATTTGGGTGTCTTTCTTCCCCTCAATCCCTCTGTTCTGCAATTCTCAGATTCCCTTATTGTGGAGATACGTAATTACTGTGGATTTACATTGTTATTATTATTATCACGTTATTACAGCTCTTGTATCCTACACTTGAAAAACACATAAGGAATGTCTCATATGAGCAATTTCAGTGGCATTAACTACTGTCCTTTCATAAAGACAACAGAAGGCTAAAGACAAGGCACAAGCGCCATTGTCTCGTGTGTCGTGCGCGCGATGCAACAGCCTCACGCTCTCGCACAAAACAAAGTCCTCCATCCTCCAGAAGCAAGAAACAAGACGGCGGGGGGTGAGAGGGGGGGATTTAAAGGGGAGTGTGTGTGTGTGTGTGTGTTGGGGGGTGGGGTCCTAAATCATATGCATTATATGTGTGTGAGGGGCTGCCCTACTTCCGCGAGCGCCGTGCAAAAACGTGCAAGTGGGCGTGACCGCGAGCGTGCTGTGTGTTGGACCAGCTCGTGGCCGTGCACGGAATACTCTCGCGGTCTTTATACAGGCCCGAGCACGCGTTTAATACATAGCGTTCAACCATTATTATTATTATTATTATTAATGCAGAAAGACAGTAAATAGTAATAATAAACGACCTAGAGATGAGGATTAACTCAGAGCTTGAGCCCAAAAATGAGGTGGAAAGCAAGAGCTCATTTGCATGTGGTAAACAACCAAAACAAAATAGAAAACAAATAGACAAAGGGGAAAAAAACGATATATTTATGACGTCACCTGTCATTAATGCAAATAGCCTATGTGGTTGTCCGGTCGCCATGGTAACGTCAAAGGTGAACGTTAACATCTTTAACTTTGAATGGAAGTTAATGGAACCAAACGTTTTTTTATTTATTTTTTTTATGCCCAAGCCATTTTGGGTAACATTTTTGTAACGTTTCTAATGTTACAGTCAACGTCGAGTCATTTAACTACGTTTTAAAGGGTCAGTTGGCTTTTTTTAAATGTGTAAAAACGTAACAAACAAATCACCAAAAACGATAGTATTCTCTGTGACATTAGAACCCAACTAAAGGCAGTGCGCGTGCATGTGTTCATCAGTTCGTTAACGACCCTGTGGAGACTGTGTCCATTAAAAACAGACGAAAGCAACGCTGTTAGGAAAATGTTTTGTCAGAAATAGCATCAAACGTCAATGCAAATTAGGGCGAAACGCACGAGGAGTTTTCTCTTGTTTTCTCACCTTTGTGCATGCCGGTGTAGCGGTCCTTGAGAACGGTGAGCTCGTGGATCTTGCCGAACTGCTCGAACAGGGGCTTGAGGTCCTTCTCCTCGAGGTTGCGCGGGATTTGTCCGATGAAGAGCTTTATGGCGTCCTGGTCCTTCATGCTGCCGCCGTCCGCGTGTATGGAAACGGCCTCGGAGCCGCTCATGGGTTTGGCGAGCGTGAGGTGCGCGTGCTGGGGCTGTGGCTGAAGCTGGGGCTGAGGAGGCTGAAGCTGGAGCTGAAGCTGGTGGAGATGCTGAGGCTGAGGCTGATGCTGAGGCTGGGGCTGGGGCTGGGGCTGAGGCTGGGGCTGGGACGGTTGGTGCTGCTGCTGCTGCTGCTTCCTCGCTTCAGTCTGTGTGAATCTGGCCATTCTGAGCGGAGCGGCGCGCGGAGAGCAGGCAGGCGGGATAATAATAACAACATACACACGCACGCACGCGCGCGCGCATGCACACACACAGATATTCACACGCACGCGCGCACACACACACTCAGGCACGCTCCCACGCGCAGCTGAAGGGGTGTTGGGTGAGGGGGGGGGGGTCTCGCTTTCTATTCCACGCTTGTCATGCTTACCTGATGCTGAGGGTGGGGGTGATGGGGGGGGGGGGCTTCACATGAGAGAAACAGATCCAATCTCGAATTGCTCCCTACTCCCTACATAGTGCACTTTGTGGCTTAGTGGGCTTGTACGCTCAAATAGGACACTGCACGTCCAGTCAAAGTCTGTGGCCAAGTCCCAAATGGCTCACTGTTAATCAGATGATGATCGTTTGAAAGCAAACGGACATTTCATGCCCTACGCAGTGCACTGTCTAGGGAGTAAGGTGCCATTCGATTATTTATTTATTTATTTATTTATTGCTCGTGTGTAGATCTCTTGCGCCGCCTGTAGGCCATTTCGCATGATTAAAGGCATTGTGAAGGGAATCATCACATTGATAGAGAATGTACTATAGATGGTTCTCTATAGCACCTTTTAGAAAAGGGTTAACCCTTTTTGGTGCCACTAAGAACCCTACCCCAGTAACCATTAGCCGTTGATTCAACGTTGAAATAACGTTATGACTGCCGTCTAATCAACGTTCTCTTAAGGTTGAAAATGAAAGTTGAAAAGACGTCCAAACACAGACATTGAAAAGACGACTGTTGGACGTATTTTGGACGTCCATTGACGTTATTAATTGGTCCCGAAATAAATTACTTGTATAAAACGCGTTTTGGACGTCCACTGACGTTACTGATTGGTCACCGCTTAACTAACTTATTAAGATGGAATTTAGACGTCCATTGACGTTTAAAATATGTCCTTGACGGACAGACTATTTTTAGACCTTTTTTGAACGTCCAGGGACGTTCCTTGTTTACTGGGACCCTACTAAGAACCATCTATAGCACAATCTTCATCAATCTGAAGAACCCCTCCAGGAGAGGATTTGGCAATATAAGGGTTATTTATTCTGAGTTCACTTTTATGTATCAATGTTCATTAATAAAGTTGTATGATATATATTTATATCTCTCATATTCACACACACACACACACACACACAACTACAACTTAAAGCCCCCCAGCCACAACACCCTAACAAAAAAACATAATATGGTCCCCCTCAGCTAAACCATGACGGGCTTGAATTGGTTAACGACAGGAATATCTGTGGAATAATCTTATTACAATTTAATGGAAATAATCGATTAAGAAACGGGTATTTCTCGGCTGTATTTTTGAATAACAAGAAACCGTTAGAGCTTTAGATGACGTATCAGTGTAGTGCACAACAGTACGCAGGTTTTGTATGACGTAACGCGGAGGACCAACACGGCCATAGCTGCTGAATAAAAAAGTCCGCGGAATTTCAAACAGAAGAGCAGAAAAGCCATCGTTTATATTCATTTTAATAAGCTGCGCCTCGTCATGTCGGTGAACTACGCCGCCGGACTCTCTCCGTACGCGGATAAAGGCATTTGTGGGCTTCCCGAGGTACAGCTGAGTTGTTTACTCGATAGCTAACCGACATTAGCTGGGTTTGTTATAGCAACTTAGAGCAGGAATGACTCAATTTTTGCTGTTTTTCTTAACGGTACACCTATTAAACTACAGTAATACAGATATGTAACAGTTCCTGTTTAATTGTTATACAGTTACACGCGTAAAATAACGGTGGTTTTAGCTGTAAGGGCTAGCTTAGATAATGTAGTAGTAGTAGCAGCAGCAGTAGTGTGTTACGTTAAATAACACTATAATTATAGAAATCCAGCCTTGAAAATGAATTCCAGTCAGACGTGTTGTACAAATGACTGAATACTGGTTAATTCTAATAATTTTAATAAACTATTCCTGCAATATTTTTATGAAAACCAAGTTTCTCGTGCTTTGGTGGCTACTGTAAACTGAAGAAAAGCATGAAATTGTATGCACTGAAGCTTGGTACCTGAACGCACCATAGCTTTTAGGGCCTAATGATATCGAATCCTCACTGCAATGTTCCAAAATCGTGTGTAAATCATCTCACTGGAACAAAAGGGGTACAAACAGCCTAGCAATGCCCTTGACTTCAGAAGGAATGTTGAATGTGCAGGTGGCCACAAACTTTTGGCCACACAGTGTTTATCTAGAACTGAATGGTAGTTTTTAATTGAAGAATAGTGTCACTGTAGCAGAAATAAAGTAACCTGAGGATAATTGTAGGGTATGAACTGTACTTAAAAGCACCTTGTTTCTGCATCCATTATTCACTTTTATCAGCTCCTCTGACCATGTAGGTGAACGTTTGTAGTTCTGCAGTTGCCCAAGAGCCCCAAGGACCACCACAGAGTGGTGTGTTACTGTGTGTCATAGTGTACGAGTGCTTTTTGGTGGTAGTGTGGGGGTTTTGACCATTAAAAAACAGGTTTAAATGGCGCTAACAATGTATGCAGTGCAAGATGTGGACTACACTCCAAACTCCTCACAGGCTGTGACCCGAGGCAGGGATTGACCCTGTAACCCCAGGACCCGGGAGCTGTGTGGTAGCGACATCATTGATTAAGAATAAGAGACTCACCAGAGCAGCCTGTCTGCTGGTCCTTCACAGTCCTGAATTCTGCTGCTTTTAATGACCCCTGTCTTTTACAGGTATTTGATGGGCCAGGGGATGTGAAAGAGAAAGTGGCGGCCCTGGCTCAGCTGATCAGAGATTCACAGTACTTTGTGGTGCACTCAGGGGCAGGAATCAGCACTTCTGCAGGCATCCCAGACTTCAGGTAACATGCACAACCACTTTACATCACTTCACAGAAGCAGTGAGGGAGACTGAGATGGTAACACTTGTGTAATAAAGGTAAAGAAATCTACCACAGAACAGAAGGAATAAAAACACTAAAAAAAACCTAATCCGTATGATATATGGGTTGTATTTTGTATCAGAACTTACATATGATTTTAATAATGACTATTGTGTTGGATGTTAATTTGTGTTTAATTCTGTCTGATACCATGACGGGCGGCACGGTGGCGCAGCAGGTTAGTGTCGCAGTCACACAGCTCCAGGGACCTGGAGGTTGTGGGTTTGAGTCTCGCGCCGGGTTAGTCCGAGGAGTCTGTGAGGAGTGTAGTGTGTTCTCTGTGTCTACGTGGGTTTCCTCCGGGTGACTGTCTGTGAGGAGTGTGGTGTGTTCTCCCTGTGTCTGCGTGGGTTTCCTCCAGGTGAATGTCTGTGAGGAGTGTGGTGTGTTCTCTCTGTGTCCACGTGGGTTTCCTCCGGGTGACTGTCTCTGAGGAGTGTAGTGTGTTCTCCCTGTGTCTGCGTTTCATCCAGGTGCTCCCGGTCCAAAAACACACGTTTGTAGGTGGATTGGCAACTGAAAAGTGTGTGAGTGACTGACTGTGAATTTGTGTGTTGCCCTGTGAAGGACTGGCGCCCCCTCCAGGGTGTATTCCTGCCTTGCTCCCAGTGATTCCAGGTAGGCTCTGGACCCACCACGACCCTGAACTAGATAAGAGTTACAGACAATGAATGAACGATACCATGATTGCCATCCATTCCACAGATATTGTAGTGCTGCATAATTCAATACTGAAAAGTTTACTTATGTATTTAAGAGCATTTTAATGTGAAATGCTCCATTCCAGAGACATTACAGGCAGATGTATTCACAGTGCTAATGACATGGACCAGACCTCTGAAGACATATATGCCTCTGAAAGCAAGGTCATAAAAGGTTCTAACAGAAACCGCTTACGTAATGCTGATAAGATTTTTTACAACATATTTTTAAAATCCATTCATAGCAGAGACCTCTTTGAGATTCCTCTGTAGCTGCTACCGATCATATGCCTCTAGAAGATGAAGTTATAAAACTGTTTAAATACAGAAGACAGTGGCAGTGGGAAGATTCATGCACCCGTGACTAACAAGCCTCACAAGACGACATGATTCCAGGAGATTTGAGGAGGGGCAGAAGGTTGAATAAGTGAGGTTTCGTACATTATAGCCTCTAATGCAAATTCTGATCAATGATGCAACTGACAGATTTAGGGAGTAACTGCACTGCAACAGTAACCCGAGAGGATGGAGAGAGTCTGCTGATATAAATTCAGATTCAGGTTGTTGTTGTTGTTAGTGTCGGGCAGCTTTGCTCTAAACGGTGGTGTATTTCATGATAACCTGTTGTTCTTGTTTTGTTTAACTGGTTGTTAGGAGCTGAATGGTGCACAGCAGTAGAGAATTCCAGATTTAAGGAATAGTGTGATGGCTTGATTAAATATTATTCACCCCTCCACATTTATAGATCCCTAATGTGTCTGCAATTACATATTCACTGTAATTTTACATAAGTACATATTATTATAATAGGAATGAGCCAAAGACTTGGGCAATTTATTATTGGAGTGTAACTGTAGTAACAGGGCGATCTCACTAGAGGGAGATAGAGAGCTTTGTTTTGATTTGCACAGTTGCGAAATCCCATTTGCAAGAGCGAGGCATTGGCTATGGTCCTGTGGCTGTGGGTTCACTGTCTGTGTGCTCTCTCTCTGTCTGCACGGGTTTCCTCTGGGCGCTCTGGTTTGTTCCCAGAATCCAAGAACACACCTTGGTAGGTTCATTGGCTGTGTGAAATTGCGCACTGGTGCGTGTGACTGTGTGAATGTGAAGTGTGAGGGACTGGTGCCCTGTCCAGGGGGTGCTCTTGCCTTTAATTGTGTTATAGAGGTGCAGACCCAAGTACGAGTGCAGTGTTTACACAACCAGACTGAAGAGAAGTTTGACTCACTCAGGGCTCGGTCGTGTTTTGTTCAGCTCAGGGGTTGTTTGTTGTTGATAACTTGTGTCTTGTTTTGAGGAGCTAGTGTTTTTTTATTTCACAATTGGTGCTGAGCCCTTGTGCTTTGTATTCTGTTCTTTCAGGCACTTGACAAGCACTACTTATGTAATTTAATGTAATTCTCTGTGCTTGTGCTTCATTATGCACTTAACCTGTGACCTCCTATTGTCCTTTGTGCAGCGGAATACACAGGAAACCCTTGAGGCTGATTTATTGATGAAATTATAATTTATTCATTTATTATTATTTTTTTTATTTGTTGAGAATTTTCTAATTACACTCCACCAGAATCTCACCCACTGACCGTTCCTATAGTAATGACCTTTTCCTGCACTTCTTTGATGGTGACTACCTGACTGAAGTATTATTTCATTATGTTGTACAACATGCTACAAATCACCAGCACTGTTTGGAATGGAATTGAAGCATTAGAAAAAAAAATTGCCACAGTTTTATGAAATGTGAATTACTGCGTGGGTTTCCTCCAGGTGACTGTCTGTGAGGAGTGTGGTGTGTTCTCCCTGTGTCTGCGTGGGTTTCCTCCAGGTGACTGTCTGTGAGGAGTGTGGTGTGTTCTCCCTGTGTCTGCGTGGGTTTCCTCCGGGTGACTGTCTGTG
The DNA here is from genome assembly GCF_029633855.1 of Hoplias malabaricus. Lineage (NCBI taxonomy): Eukaryota > Metazoa > Chordata > Actinopteri > Characiformes > Erythrinidae > Hoplias > Hoplias malabaricus. The sequence goes on along the minus strand of NC_089820.1, from coordinate 80,028,205 downwards.
AGGAGTGTGGTGTGTTCTCCCTGTGTCTGCGTGGGTTTCCTCCGGGTGACTGTCTGTGAGGAGTGTGGTGTGTTCTCCCTGTGTCTGTGTGGGTTTCCTCCGGGTGACTGTCTGTGAGGAGTGTGGTGTGTTCTCTCTGTGTCTGCGTGGGTTTCCTCCAGGTGACTGTCTGTGAGGAGTGTGGTGTGTTCTCCCTGTGTCTGCGTGGGTTTCCTCCAGGTGACTGTCTGTGAGGAGTGTGGTGTGTTCTCCCTGTGTCTGCGTGGGTTTCCTCCGGGTGACTGTCTGTGAGGAGTGTGGTGTGTTCTCCCTGTGTCTGCGTGGGTTTCCTCCGGGTGACTGTCTGTGAGGAGTGTGGTGTGTTCTCCCTGTGTCTGTGTGGGTTTCCTCCGGGTGACTGTCTGTGAGGAGTGTGGTGTGTTCTCCCTGTGTCTGCGTGGGTTTCCTCCGGTTGACTGTCTGTGAGGAGTGTGGTGTGTTCTCCCTGTGTCTGCGTGGGTTTCCTCTGGTTGACTGTCAGTGAGGAGTGTGGTGTGTTCTCCCTGTGTCTGTGTGGGTTTCCTCCGGGTGACTGTCTGTGAGGAGTGTGGTGTGTTCTCCCTGTGTCTGCGTGGGTTTCCTCCGGGTGACTGTCTGTGAGGAGTGTGGTGTGTTCTCCCTGTGTCTGCGTGGGTTTCCTCCGGGCGACTGTCTGTGAGGAGTGTGGTGTGTTCTCCCTGTGTCTGCGTGGGTTTCCTCCAGGTGACTGTCTGTGAGGAGTGTGGTGTGTTCTCCCTGTGTCTGCGTGGGTTTCCTCCGGGCGACTGTCTGTGAGGAGTGTGGTGTGTTCTCCCTGTGTCTGCGTGTGTTTTCTCCGGGTGACTGTCTGTGAGGAGTGTGGTGTGTTCTCCCTGTGTCTGCGTGGGTCTCCTCCGGGTGACTGTCTGTGAGGAGTGTGGTGTGTTCTCCCTGTGTCTGCGTGGGTTTCTTCCGGGTGACTGTCTGTGAGGAGTGTGGTGTGTTCTCCCTGTGTCTGCGTGGGTTTCTTCCGGGTGACTGTCTGTGAGGAGTGTGGTGTGTTCTCCCTGTGTCTGTGTGGGTTTCCTCCGGGTGACTTCCTCTCATGGTCCAAAAACGCATGTTGGTAGTGGATTGGCGACTCCAAAATGTCCATGGTGTGAATGTGTGAGTGTGTTTTACTCTGTAAAGGACTGGTGCCCCCTTCAGGGTGTGTTTACACCATGTGTCCAGTGATTCAGTGTAACCTCCGGACCCACCGCGACCTCAACTGACAATGAATGAATGATCAATACGTTATGTTGCTTTTCCTTCGAATGACAACTTAGAGTCACTTAATCTTATAAATCATCATTTGGCCTAAAATATAGTGTTTTATTTAATTTGAGATGCAGCATCAAATGCTGAAAAGAGAGTATCGTATCAGATATTTATAGTTTTTACAGATGTTTTAAAAGATAATATTATTCTTGTACAAACAGTGGTCTGCTATACCACTAATATATATAGGGGAACAGACACTTACATTTCCAAAGAGATATTCTGTTTAATACAAAAAAAAAAAGTTTAAATTGTAAATAAATCAAAACCAAATGTATGTTTTAGGCAACAGTTATATTTACTTTGGCTTTGTTTAAAAATGAAATATCTTATATTTAGAGGTATTTGAACATGGAGGTAGAAGTGCAGGGGCGGCACGGTGGCGCAGCAGGTAGTGTCGCAGTCACACAGCTCCAGGAACCTGGAGGTTGTGGGTTCGATTCCCGCTCTGGGTGACTGTCTGTGAGGAGTTGGTGTGTTCTCCCCGTGTCCGCGTGGGTTTCCTCCGGGTGCTCCGGTTTCCTCCCACAGTCCAAAAACACACGTTGCAGGTGGATTGGCGACTTGAAAGTGTCCGTAGGTGTGAGTGTGTGAGTGAATGTGTGTGTGTCTGTGTTGCCCTGTGAAGGACTGGCGCCCCCTCCAGGGTGTATTCCCGCCTTGCGCCCGATGATTCCAGGTAGGCTCTGGACCCCCCGCGACCCTAAATTGGAAAAGCGGTTACAGATAATGGATGGATGGTAGAAGTGCACTATGCCGAGGGCTCGTGATTGAGGTCTGGTGACATGAGCACAGATGTTTTTACAAACTCACACTGCTCTTGTCCACTTTTTCCATGGATCAGAGAGGCTCTATTGTTTTTTGCCGCTTGCAGCTTTCTTTCAGCAGGAAAAAATATAATGTTCCCGTACTGTGCAGGTTGTTTATTTCTCTAACAGAATCTGCATTTTCAGTAAAGTATGTTTATTTATATATATATATATGTAGGGGTGTGTGTGTGTTTAGCACTTATTTGCTTTGGGTATTTAAAAAAACGCTAATAATATTTGACTGAGAGTCTCTTTGCAAATGTGAAAGTGCTCTGCCCACATTTGTATAATCTTTGTTAACGGTGGCTCTGCTGTTCCGTTGGTGCCTGATGTCCATTAAAGCTTGTTTACAGATCTCAGATGAATGGAATAGTGGGACGTGTCTAAATGTACTTCTCAATTCCGCCCACCTTTATTTCTCCCTGTTGTGTGTGTATAGCACGTGCTTCGCAGTCAGAACCAGAGAGAGACGATAATCCATTATAGCTTCATATTTCTATTCAAGGCAGGCATTCCTTTATCATACGAGAAGCTGTGTCAGAAGACTGTGAGTCAATAGAGAGAGTGATGCTGAGAAAGGCTGCACCTTTTGCCTCCAGTGTTTTTTCCATTAATGTTTCCTAGGAGCAACAACTGTCAAATCGAGGCGTCCTTGTGTGACAGAGGATAGCAGGCTGCACCTGTGACAGGTGTGAGTGCGCACACAATTATTGTACATACACATACAGCTTTAAAACACACACACACACACACACAGATTCCCACCGACAGAAAGCATCCTAAGGCAAACTGTAGACACAGTCAGAAAAGCCACCTCAGATATCACACACTTCTTTTCAGATAAATATACACTACACTAGAGTCAGGCACTGGCAACAATGTCAAGACACACTACGTAACACGATACTGGCGTCACAATATGATGTAATGAGTCAGAAAAACACAACGTTTTAAGCAAGACATTTCTGTAGTTTATAAGATTTTGAGGTTGAGGTTTTATCAATGTTTTTAAATGCGAAGAGACCACAAATAAAGGTTTGTTCACATTGGTCTTCTCATATGTTTCACAAGAATTATTGTTATTGTATTTAAAGTGGATATAATATACCTATTTTGTACAAGTTTTCATAGTAATCAATATTGATTTTAAGATATTTAGTGTATTGTATGCCGATATGGGGATTTTTTAAAATTTATTTCTTTTAGAGTCATTTAGCATCTGAATTTAATACTGAAATACGATGAAAAACCATTACGAACACTCACTCAAGCTCTCTCTCTCTCTCTCTCTCTCACTCTCTCTCTTGCTCAGAGACACTTAATCCCGCTCTCTCTCTCGCTCTCACTCTCTCTCTTTCTCTCCCTCACTCACTCTCTCGCTCTCGCTTGCTCAGAAACGCTTTATCCCGCCGTCTTCCTCGCTCTTCAAAACAAACCCGGTGCTGCTGTAATTAACTCCCCTCTAGAAATCATTCATGTGGAACCAGCAGTAAATTTTGATAAAAATATAATATAACTATAACTAATTTACTTAAAAGATAACATTAAAATGTACAGAAATGTACAAAAACCGAAGAAAAGGCTTGTCCTGTGACATCCCACGATAAAAAGAATTTGTTTTGCTTTAATCCAAAGTGTATTTGCTTTAATTACAAAAAGATAAAATTATCAGTTATCAATGTCTGTATCGGCTACTCCAAGGAGCTAATTATCGGTTATCAATGTCTGTATCGGCTACTCCAAGGAGCTAATTATCGGTTATCTATGTCTGTATCGGCTACTCCAAGGAGCTAATTATCGGTTATCAATGTCGGTATGGGCTACTCCAAGGAGCTAATTATCGGTTATCAATGTCGGTATCGGCTACTCCAAGGAGCTAATTATCGGTTATCAATGTCTGTATCGGCTACTCCAAGGAGCTAATTATCGATTTTCAATGTCTGTATCGGCTACTCCAAGGAGCTAATTATCGGTTATCAATGTCGGTATGGGCTACTCCAAGGAGCTAATTATCGGTTATCAATGTCGGTATGGGCTACTCCAAGGAGCTAATTATCGGTTATCAATGTCGGTATGGGCTACTCCAAGGAGCTAATTATCGGTTATCAATGTCTGTATCGGCTACTCCAAGGAGCTAATTATCGGTTATCAATGTCGGTATGGGCTACTCCAAGGAGCTAATTATCGGTTATCAATGTCTGTATCGGCTACTCCAAGGAGCTAATTATCGGTTATCAATGTCGGTATCGGCTACTCCAAGGAGCTAATTATCGGTTATCAATGTCGGTATCGGCTACTCCAAGGAGCTAATTATCGGTTATCAATGTCGGTATCGGCTACTCCAAGGAGCTAATTATCGGTTATCAATGTCGGTATCGGCTACTCCAAGGAGCTAATTATCGGTTATCAATGTCGGTATCGGCTACTCCAAGGAGCTAATTATCGGTTATCAATGTCGGTATGGGCTACTCCAAGGAGCTAATTATCGGTTTTCAATGTCTGTATCGGCTACTCCAAGGAGCTAATTATCGGTTATCAATGTCGGTATGGGCTACTCCAAGGAGCTAATTATCGGTTATCAATGTCGGTATCGGCTACTCCAAGGAGCTAATTATCGGTTATCAATGTCTGTATCGGCTACTCCAAGGAGCTAATTATCGGTTATCAATGTCTGTATCGGCTACTCCAAGGAGCTAATTATCGGTTATCAATGTCGGTATGGGCTACTCCAAGGAGCTAATTATCGGTTATCAATGTCGGTATGGGCTACTCCAAGGAGCTAATTATCGGTTATCAATGTCTGTATAGGCTACTCCAAGGAGCTAATTATCGGTTATCAATGTCGGTATCGGCTACTCCAAGGAGCTAATTATCGGTTATCAATGTCTGTATCGGCTACTCCAAGGAGCTAATTATCGGTTATCAATGTCGGTATCGGCTACTCCAAGGAGCTAATTATCGGTTATCAATGTCGGAATCGGCTACTCCAAGGAGCTAATTATCGGTTATCAATGTCGGTATCGGCTACTCCAAGGAGCTAATTATCGGTTATCAATGTCGGTATCGGCTACTCCAAGGAGCTAATTATCGGTTATCAATGTCGGTATCGGCTACTCCAAGGAGCTAATTATCGGTTATCAATGTCGGTATCGGCTACTCCAAGGAGCTAATTATCGGTTATCAATGTCTGTATCGGCTACTCCAAGGAGCTAATTATCGGTTATCAATGTCGGTATCGGCTACTCCAAGGAGCTAATTATCGGTTATCAATGTCGGTATCGGCTACTCCAAGGAGCTAATTATCGGTTATCAATGTCTGTATCGGCTACTCCAAGGAGCAAATTATCGGTTATCAATGTCGGTATCGGCTACTCCAAGGAGCTAATTATCGGTTATCAATGTCGGTATCGGCTACTCCAAGGAGCTAATTATCGGTTATCAATGTCGGTATCGGCTACTCCAAGGAGCTAATTATCGGTTATCAATGTCGGTATCGGCTACTCCAAGGAGCTAATTATCGGTTATCAATGTCGGTATCGGCTACTCCAAGGAGCTAATTATCGGTTATCAATGTCTGTATCGGCTACTCCAAGGAGCAAATTATCGGTTATCAATGTCGGTATCGGCTACTCCAAGGAGCTAATTATCGGTTATCAATGTCGGTATCGGCTACTCCAAGGAGCTAATTATCGGTTATCAATGTCGGTATCGGCTACTCCAAGGAGCTAATTATCGGTTATCAATGTCGGTATCGGCTACTCCAAGGAGCTAATTATCGGTTATCAATGTCGGTATCGGCTACTCCAAGGAGCTAATTATCGGTTATCAATGTCTGTATCGGCTACTCCAAGGAGCTAATTATCGGTTATCAATGTCGGTATCGGCTACTCCAAGGAGCTAATTATCGGTTATCAATGTCGGTATCGGCTACTCCAAGGAGCTAATTATCGGTTATCAATGTCGGTATCGGCTACTCCAAGGAGCTAATTATCGGTTATCAATGTCGGTATCGGCTACTCCAAGGAGCTAATTATCGGTTATCAATGTCGGTATCGGCTACTCCAAGGAGCTAATTATCGGTTATCAATGTCTGTATCGGCTACTCCAAGGAGCTAATTATCGGTTATCAATGTCGGTATCGGCTACTCCAAGGAGCTAATTATCGGTTATCAATGTCTGTATCGGCTACTCCAAGGAGCTAATTATCGGTTATCAATGTCGGTATCGGCTACTCCAAGGAGCTAATTATCGGTTATCAATGTCGGTATCGGCTACTCCAAGGAGCTAATTATCGGTTATCAATGTCGGTATCGGCTACTCCAAGGAGCTAATTATCGGTTATCAATGTCGGTATCGGCTACTCCAAGGAGCTAATTATCGGTTATCAATGTCGGTATCGGCTACTCCAAGGAGCTAATTATCGGTTATCAATGTCTGTATCGGCTACTCCAAGGAGCTAATTATCGGTTATCAATGTCGGTATCGGCTACTCCAAGGAGCTAATTATCGGTTATCAATGTCTGTATCGGCTACTCCAAGGAGCTAATTATCGGTTATCAATGTCGGTATCGGCTACTCCAAGGAGCTAATTATCGGTTATCAATGTCGGTATCGGCTACTCCAAGGAGCTAATTATCGGTTATCAATGTCGGTATCGGCTACTCCAAGGAGCTAATCATCGATTATCAATGACCCAAAAATGCATCCCTAATAATAATCAAGATAATCAGTATTGGGGCCTGGCCCCAGATTTATTTTATTATTATTTTATTTTATCTTTTTAAATAAATGTATGTTATTGATAAGCCAATGCCCCACTCCATCCTTGTTCAGTCTTTCTCTCTCTCTCTCTCTCTCTCTCTCTCTCTCTCTCTCTCTCTCTCTCTCTCTCTCTCTCTCTCTCTCTCTCTCACACACACACATACATACACAGACCCAGAATCAATCCTAAGGCAAATGCTCAGTGCCTGTACGCACTGCACACATTTAAATACTGCTTCCTCATTCTCTACACTCTAGTTGCATTTGCTAAGTCTAAGAAACAGCTATCGCTGGAAGCCCTGTGGTAGAAGAACTGTTGCATAAAGGTATATGTGTTATTAAGTAAGTAAGTAAAACTATTTATACAGCATTTTCCACAGACACAAGCCACAAAGTTCTTTACAAAGACAAGAAAAAATGTTTATTAACTGTGAACTAGACGAGTTTAGCCATTTTCCATGTAATATCTCGGCGTGTGATGTATTACAGTTGCAGCTGCTGATTGTCCTTTTCTGAAAGAGCAGTTATTTATTACTGTATCCCGGGTTACAGGTTTGTGTACCTATGTGTGGGATAGAAAGGGAATATGTGATAAAAACACTCTCATATCTCCTCTGATTGGATGCCCTCCCCTGACTCGGCCGCTCCTTCTTTATGAAAATGGAGCAATCTTCCCCTCTGCTCGTGCTGAGGAACTACATCAGGACTCAACTGGGTAGTTTAAGGATGCTGTAACTACTGCTGGTAAATGTCTACACTTTAATCAAATCCCAACAGCTGGCTACAGCCCCCCTCTCGCCTTCCTTCTGCGACTCTCTGTCGTTTTTTCATTTTCCGTCTTTCTCTCTCTCTCTTCTGCCTGTAGTCACTGAATCTGAAAGCTATTTACCTGTCTTTCTCCTCTTGTTCCTCCAGGAGCTCAGATCAGGAACCAGTCTGTAGTCCTGCCATTTCTGTGGCCAAAAATGCAAGGGTGCTCAAGAGGGGCGAATTCCAAGTAGCACGTCTGCCAAAGTGTATTATTTAGGGCCACATCTTCTCAAAGACTTCTTGGAAAGCCAGTGACCCGGGCCAGATTTGCTAAGACCTCTAGAAAAGGGTCACTGCATTTTTTATAGTTGCTCTAGCCACTATAATATCCGGCAGAATGGTGCTGGAGGACAAGAACTGGGAAAACTTTGACGGTAGTGGACTGATCGTTTCTTGTAGGAGTACACAAATATAAAAATGTGTTTTACTCGTATTAATGCTCATTTTTTAAAGGTAATTACATGGTACAGATGGTGGTACAGATGGTGAACAGATACCTGTATGGTACCTTATTTTCTTCCTTTTTCATTGTCAGTAAATGCTTTACCAGTACAGGGCTGCGGTGGGTCCGGTACCCACCCGGCAGGAAGGCACCCTGGACGCACCCTGGAGGGGGCGCCAGTCCTTCGCAGGGAGACACACACTCACAAGTTCACCATGAACACTTTTGAGTCACCAATCCACCTACCAACATGTGTTTTTGGACTGTTGGAGGAAACCGGAGCACCCGGAGGAAACCCACGCAGACACAGGGAGAACACACCACACTCCTCAAAGACAGTCACCCGGAAGAAACCCACGCAGACACAGGGAGAACACACCACACTCCTCACAGACAGTCACCCGGAGGAAACCCACGCAGACACAGGGAGAACACACCACACTCAAACCCGTAACTTCCAGGTCCCTGGAGCTGTGTGACTGCGACACCACCTGTTTTGCCACCGTGCCGCCCTAAGGTGCATCAGGTCAATGAATGTTTGAATGTTTAGTGCAACATGGAGAACTGTTCTCTGTTTACACTATTTTTAGGTTTTGATTTGGATCTAAATCAGGTTTCTTCTGTTCACATTCCTTTTATAAAACAGTCTATACCTTCCGTTTGTTTGAGCTGCATTGGGTTTTTAAAAAGCCACCAGATAAACTCCATGTTCTTTTTCCAGCACATGTGGCAATATTTGACTTGGGTTTGCTCCTCAGATTTCCTGTCATTCGTCCAGGTGGAATAAGTCACGGCCAAACTCCGGTTACGTAATTACAGAGGAAATGAGCTTTTACATCTTTCTAGCTCAGAAATGTGTGTGTGGTTTTTTTTTTTTTTCAGAGGTCCTAAAGGCGTGTGGACAATGGAGGAGAAGGGTGAGACCCCTCACTTTGACACCACGTTCGAGGAGGCTAAGCCCAGTCTGACTCACATGGCTCTGCTGCAGCTGCAGAGAGCTGGCTACCTTAAATACCTCATCAGCCAAAACGTGGACGGCCTGCACCTGCGCTCGGGCTTCCCCAGGTAAACAGCTGCATGGGTAAAAGAATGTGGACATCTGTCGCTCCTGCATTTCTTCCGACATCGTGTGATGATCATTAGGGCTGGGCGATATCGCTAAAAACGTATGTCTCGATACACTTATCTGATATCTAAAGAAAACCTTAACAAAGTAATGGTTAAAATATCAGTATTTATTTGTAACACCAAAACACAGCACACTGCATATTTAAGTAGTAATTATTTAAATGAATATCTAAGTACAGGGGGTCCTCGACTTACGACGTTAGCCGCGTAACCGTGTATTCTTCCCCGCGCCGCGCACACCAAACACGAAGTTCACGTTACGACGTTTACGACGCAAAACCACTTAAGTCCAAACAAGGCTTTATACAGTAAATGGGAGATGTGTCGTAACCTCGAAACATCGTAACTCGGGACTGACGTAACCCGAGGACCTCCTGTAATATCTTTTAAAATATAATAAACGTAAGATAATTGCACACAAAACATTTGTTTCCGACATAAAAACACTTGTGTCAGCTGTACTTACATAAATAAACATAAGCATAAAGCTGTGAAAAGATGTGCCTGAGACTTGAGCTAAATTGTATGCCACTCCAGGTGTTATTTCTTGCCACTTTTCCTTTATTTGTCAAATGTGACAAATCTTGAAAACGAAGCAGCCGGAGTTGCTTGCTTTCCTCCAGCTTTTCCCCATCTGTCCGCCTTTGTGGCATTTCCCATTCAACTTTTTGAGATGGTGAAATAACTTCATCATGCACCTACCTTTCATTGCGATGTTTTTACGGCATAATTTGCACAAAACAGTACTCTGCTGTCATCCTTCCCCAAAACAAATCATTTCCACCCAGTCGACACATGCGCGTTCATATTTTGGAATTAAATCTCCAACTAGCTTTGTTTTTCCTCCATTGTCGACTCCATTATCAGTAATCACTGAGCGCGGGCTGATGGCGGGCGATTTCCTACCCTCCTTGAAAAGTTACATAGTGCAGTTTCTGCAGTGCTGAGCCCGGAGGCTCTGATCTCCCTATTACAGCTCAGTGGATCAAGCTCTGCTGGAGGTCAGGTGACTCTTATTAAGTAGGTTTATGAGCTGCTTTGCTCAAGTTGTTTTAAGGAAGGGATAAAGTGTTTTATTTTATTCTTCAGTGTGTATTTAGAGGGCTCCTCACTTGTGATGTTAATAATAAGAATGTGTTTATATTCTCGGACATAACCCATTATGATTGGACTGTTTTAGTCTCTTCTGCTGAAAATGACGAACTTTTTATTTGGTTATTCGTAGTTGAAAGTTTGAAAAGCTTATACAGGGGGTCCTCGACTTACGACGTCGCGTCATAAACCGATTTTCGGTGTAAGTCGGAACATACAAGCCGCGTAACCGTGTATTCTTCCGCCGCACACACCAAACACGAAGTTCTCGTTACGACGTTTACGACGCAAAATCACTTAAGTCAAAACAAGGCTTTATACAGTAAATGGGAGATTGTCGTAACCACGAAACATCGTAACTCGGGACTGACGTACCCCAAGGACCTCCTGTACTTGATTTAAAGATTTTATTTCTCTTCCCAGCTTGTTGTTAATGGCAGCGAGTGCCTTTCTCTGATTGAACATCTTGGTTATAATTTTGCTTTTAATGAACAGACAAAGTCGTAGTGTCCTGTGTGGCAGAGGTGGAGGAAGCGTGGAGTTTAATTGTACACGTTAACATGTTAAATGTGCTAAGATGATTGACGTCAGACCCACGTCTGAGTAAAAGCCATCAGCTGCTTGTTGTTGAGTGCTGAGTAATCTGTATGTCTCCTGAATCATTTATGATTTATTTGAGTGTCACTCACTCTCTTCTCATCTGTCTGTTTTTCAGGGATCGCTTGTCAGAGCTTCATGGCAACATGTTTGTCGAAGAATGCGAGAAATGTGGCAAGTGCGTGTTTCTGCCATTTTCTAATTCGCACTCATTGGCCATTGTGTTTCTCTTCATACAGATCTCTCTCTTTCTCTCTCTCCCTCTCTTTCTCCCTCTCTCTCTCTCTTTCTGTCTCTGTCTCTCTTTCTCCCTCTCTCTTTATCTCTCTCTTTCTCTTTCTGTCTCTGTCTCTGTCTCTCTCTTTCTCCCTCTCTCTTTCTCTCTCTCTTTCTCTTTCTTTCTCCCTCTCTCTCTCTTTTTCTCCCTCTCTCTCTTTTTCTCTTTCTCTCTCTCTCTCTTTCTCTCTCCTTCTCTTTCTCCCTCTTTCTCTTTCTCTCTTTCTTTCTCCCTCTCTTTCTCCCTCTCTTTCTTTCTCTCATTCTCTTTCTTTCTCTCTCTTTTTCTCTCTCTCTTTCTCCCTCTCTCTCTCTCTCTGCATGTCTGCACTCCTGGGTGAATCTCTCTTGCTGTTTGTTTCTCTGTGTCTCTTTGTTGTCTTTCTGCCATCGCTCCTCTTCTCCCACATGTCTTCACTCTTTTACACCATTTCCTGGAAGTGAAATTCACTGAAGCAAAGGAAAAAAGCCCTTGCTTGATATTCATAACATCTTTCTGAGAACAGCTGCCAAAAAAAAACAGCACTTAGAACATTCAGTAATGCTTTAGTAGCAAAGTCAGTTTCATATTTTTTCAGCATTTTATTGATCCTTATTCATCAGATCTGCACATGATCAGATCCATAATTGTAAAAATAACACACATTATAGTTTTACACACACACACACACACACACACATCCAGAGTAGCAGGCAGCGGTTGCAGGATCCTGGTGGGCAGTTTGGGGTTAGGTTCCTTTCTCAAGGACACCTCAGCTGTGGATTGAGGGAGGAGACAGTGCTATTCCTTTATTCCCCTATATTTTCCTGATGGTCATGGGCTCTGAATCAGTGAGCGGTCCTGAGCCCACTTCTAAATCCATTAGGCCATGGCTGCCTCTTATCAACACGTAACTGATGAAGGTGAAACAGAATTAAAGCATGACGATGAAATAAACGCTGAAAGGGACCAGGACTAACATTGATTGCAATCAACCAAAATGCAGAATTGCAACTTGCATTTTGTTCAATCAAGTCTCGTTTAAATAACGTGACTCAGCCTTTTCCAACACGAATATAATTAACTCCAAATATCAGTCCACACTCAGTGACGCTTGCTGGAGGACTGGTTTATTAAAATGAATAGAATTAATGCAGTTAAAGCAACTTTCATTATCAATTTTCAAATATGGAATATTTATTTAAACCATAATTTCTTGTGCAATAAGTGATTAATGAGAGGAACTATAGAATATGATCATTTCAAAGAAGCTTCAGGTATCGATCAGAGGAAGATGGGATCCTCTTTTTTGGTCTTGGTTCCTTTCAAGGTTTCTTCCACTTGTTTCCGAGGGAGTTTTTCCAGCCACTGTCACCTCTACGTCTCTCACTTTGGGCGAATTCACTAAAGCTGCTTTGTGAAAACCGCAGATGCATGTTATTGCAAATTATTGCTAATAATTTCATAAACTTCAGAATTGCGTTTTAACATTTTGACAATGTTTTGAAAAGTTTAAGTCACTTTAGTGCATTGTTTGTCCCTGGCTCTAATTGGAGCCCAAATAGTCGTATCACAGCTCAAACAGAAAGCACGGTCCAAGCCCCGGTCCCTCTCGAGTGCTCATAGGGCTTTTAAAGCCTTGCTCAGGGCGCAGGGGCTGTCGCACAAGGGGGGGATGACGTGTCTTGTTTATAGCCCCTGGCCCCTGGTGGCCAGCTTTGTTCCAAACCAGGAGCGCTGGAAGTTTGCCTGCCGGCAACACCTCAAGGCATTAACCAGAGCCTCATGGTTGTACACAATGTGCTACCACCACCACCACCTCCTCAGGGGGCTGCACGACACGACTAATTACAACATCTAAGCGTCTTTCATACAGGTTTACTAGGATGGAGGGGAGAGAAAATGGGTTCATCCCTAAAGTGAAATTGCCCAAGGTCTGATTCTGTATAATTTCACAACAGTCTCTTTGAATGTCCACCGAAAGATTAGAAGCGATTTTTGTGAGATTTGTGGAATGATTTATTTCCGCAGGCAGTATGTGCGTGACACTGTAATTGGGGTGATGGGTCTGAAGCCCACCGGCCGATTCTGCGAAGTTACTCGGTCCAGAGGACTCCGAGCCTGCAGGTGTGTGTTTGACTGTTGGTCAGTTAATATTGGTAAATATTTGACCTCGCACTGCTTTGATGAGTTTACAGTTCTTGGTAGTAAGAGTTTAGGGTTCAGATCTCACTTTTACGATGCCATTTTAAACACTTTTTTAAATGAACACTAGGTGAGATTTGGAATTTTTGCTTCTGGGGCTTCTACTGTTGTAATTCATTATTACTGTACTGAAATCAGTGGGGATGGGGAGGGGGTGTGGTTTCCTGTGTGCACAGTACACAGTGCAGTTTCTGCTGTGCAGCATCACAGTTATTTTGAAGCTGTAATTTTTAGGTAAAATATTATGCAGTGTTCCTTTAAAATATAAATAAAAATATATTGGGTTTAAACAATATTTTTTTATATATATTTTGAGATTACACTGGCAATATTTTGATACTAAAATGTCATTTTTGCAGCAAGTGTACTAATCTGCAGGGAAATATTATTGCTTTATTAGTTCAACCTTCACTAAAATTAAATCAAAATTTTCCATGTCCTACATTTTAAAACCTAAAAACTTCTGCCTTCTTGTGTAGTGGTAATACTATCTTTTACTGGGAACTATCAATTTCTTCTTATAATTATTCATTCATTAATTCATTCATTATCTGTAAGCGCTTATCCAATTCAAAGTCACGGTGGGTCCAGAGCCTACCTGGAATCATTGGGCGCAAGGCGGGAATACACCCTGTAGGGGGCGCCAGTCCTTCACAGGGCAACACACACTCACACCTACGGACACTTTTGAGTCACCAATCCACTTACCAACGTGTGTTTTTGGACTGTGGGAGGAAACCGGAGCACCCGCAGGAAACCCACGCAGACACAGAGAGAACACACCACACTCCTCACAGACAGTCACCCGGAGGAAACCCATGCAGACACAGAGAGAACACACCTCACTTCTCACAGAATCGAACCCACAACCTCCAGGTCCCTGCAGCTGTGTGACTGCGACACTAACCTGCTGCACCACCGTGCCGCCCCTTCTTATAATTATCCTTTACTTATTGACATATTGTCACATTTAATAATTCAGTACTGTGTACTACGATTTTTATTCTCAGTAAACTTGTATATGCATTCACTCAGCATAGCAGCTAAACATGTCATTTGACCAAGTGCAGGGAATTGTTTGCATGTGGCTGTATGCGCAGTTGTGTGTGTGTGTGTGTGCATGTGTAGAATATATCTGATTTGTTGTACTTGCTCTTTCACAGAGGGAAGCTGATCAGCACAATCCTGGACTGGGAGGACTCTCTGCCTGACAGGGATCTGAGCAGAGCTGATGAGGCGAGCAGGTGTGTATCAGGGGAGCGAGAGTAAAAGGGAGAGAGAGAGAGAGAGACAGGGACAGGCAGACAGACAGGGTGGGAGCTCAGTCGTCAGGTGGCGAGATACAAGGCCGTTCCGCTTATCAGATTGTGTTCCAGCCGATGCAGCCTATGGTCACAGACCTTTACTTTCACACTTTAAAGCCCACAGCTGTCTCACATAACCACACGCACACATGGATAAATCCACAATGTGCCGTACCGTGACCACAAAGCCCTGATTAATATATGATAACAGCACAAAAGATAAGGGAAGATTATATTTCTCAGAAGGGGAAATATTTTACAGAATAAGAGCTGTGGCACTGAACTGGGAGTTAATAATAATTTTCATATACCATAGCTAGTGGGTACAGGGTTAATAATCGACTACCTTGGTGCCCCACGTATTTTATATAAATAACTAGGTGAGAATGTTGAAATATACAAAGCTAGAAAAAAGGTAATTCTGCAGAATCAAAACAGGTTGGACCCTTTCATAGTTTTTCTCTCTTTGATACCTGGGTCTCATGGGTTAACTGAAACTCTTATCTCTCTTTTCTGCTTTTCCTGGAAGTCCCTGGTTGTCCAGAAGATGAATACTAATATCCGTCTCATTCTGCCACTCGTTAAGTCATGTGATCTTACTTCATATGTCATCAGCTGACATTTTTGGCTAGCTAATAATATTGGTCAGACTCTGCTTTAGATATAACTGAATAAAGGAGTACTAGGTAGTATGTTTACATTAAAATGAAAAACGTTGTTGCTTCTCTGGGCTCAGCACTGCAGAAAATGCACTGTGTAACTTTTGGAGGAGGGTAGGATACCACCCCACTCCCTTGATTTCAGGAGAATGCGGAAAAGAGAACTACACTCAGCAAATGCAGGGGGCGACCAAGAGCAAAGATACCAAATCTTACCGAGAGGTCCTTTAACAAATATGTACAGGAGGTCCTCGGGTTACGTCAGTCCTGAGTTACAATGTTTCGTGGTTACAACACATCTCCCATTTACTTTATAAAGCCTTGTTTTGAATTACGTGGTTTTGCGTCGTAAACGTCATAACGTGAACTTCGTGTTTGGTGTGCGCGGCGGAAGAATACACGGTTACGCGGCTCAGGCCTGAGGAGGATAGGTGTTAGGATACGATAAGAGCTTACAGTATTTTATTTACGTACAGTATGTACGTATGTTCCGACTTACACCAAAAATCGGTTTAAGACGCGATGTAGGAACAGATCAACGTCGTAAGTCGAGGACCCCCTGTATTTAGTGTCTGTATTTTGCTGCTTTAGCCTCATAGCATTAGCAGCTAATGTAGACAAGCAAATGAAGCTTATATTCCACCAGCTGACATCTCGTAAACATGAGCTGTAAAGTTATCTCTAGTAGACTTACGGTTTGTAAAATCTGATGGTGTATGACATACTGTAATCAATAAAACAGACTAAACTTCGACAATTCATGCTTAGTTATGGATGCTACTTTGTGATTTAACTTTGTTCACTTTTGTAGCAAAAGGAATAGGAGATATTTTATTTTACTTTTCCCAAACTGTTTCTGTAACATTCTGAATAAAGTGGAGGTAGCTCTGGGCTCTGCGTGGTTTATGTAGTGCACACACACGTATATATATCATGGCAAAGTTCTCCTGGCTGCTTTAGGGCTAAGTCTGTGAAATCATGCACCACAGACACATTTGCACATAGATGGAAAAGGCCAGTGCACAATCCTTTCAGCACGGTGTCCTCAGCCCTGTCACGCTTCCTGGATTCGCTTTGTGCCGTCTCAGGACGCCTACATGCGATGATGCCCAGTGACAGCGAGGATGCCACAAGGCTCAGCACGTAGTAGCTTCTGACCTCTATTTCAGGAGCTTGGTGAGTGCCCTGTCAGGTGACTCGGCGCGCTGGGCCTCGGCACTCATGCAGTGAAATCGGTTTCCGTCCTTGAAGCATCGGACTGTGTGTTATCTTTCCTCGGTACTTGATGAGGGATTGTTTGGAAAGACTACTTTTAAAACTGAATTCTGACTCTCAGGCAGTGGAAAGGACTTGTTTTGTGGAGATCGCAGACCACTAATGTGCAGAGCTGTCTGTTCATCAGTGGAGTCATTTACGGGAATCAGAGAGTGTAGCTAACGATGGCCATAGTGGAGACACCCTGGCTCTTTTAAAGTAAACAGTGTTATGTTTGACAACCACATGAGGGAAACCATTTATGAAGCATAATGGAGACAATTTGTTTTCTACTTTTTTAAATGTACGTTAGTGGGGGTGACAGACGCTGTGTCCGAAATGGCTCCTCATTCACTATTCTCCATATGACTCATTATAAAGTGCACTATTATACTGTATTCAAGAGGGTAGTTGTCACGATTCGAGGAGGGCGGACTGACGGAGACGGGCGCACACGCTAAAAAACACAGTACTTTTAATTAAACAAAAGATATAACAAAATAAAGACAGGCAACTACGGAAACAACAAGGCATATGAAATGAAACGAGGAAAACAACAGAGACAAACAGACCGAACTAAGGAAAAAGACACGGAAACACTGGAGGCGAAACAACAAGACTTGGATGACTAGGAATGAGAATGACACAAACCGACAGGACTAGGAAACAAAATAACTAGACTTGGAGTGGGAAAGAAACAAAACGAATGACCGATACAAGGAAGTGACACAAGGGAACTTAAATACATGAACAGACTAGACACACCTGAAACAGATAACGAGGATTAAGGACAAGGGCGGAGACATGGACAATAACAGACAGAGCCATGTGCAGAGAGAGCACATGGCGGGGAAAACAGACACGACAGGACGAGGGCGTGACAGTAGTGAATGATTTTGGACACTAATCATGCAGGTTTTTACCAAACAAAGCAGTGCATTATGGGTATTTGGTATCCACTAGTGTCAGTTAGTGTACATGGGTTGTACACTAATTTTGCAGTGCATTGTGGGATAGTTTGAGTGCACTGAAAATTCTGCACTAGGTTTTCGGACACTCGTACAAAATGGCGGAACCCAGAAACAGTGCACTATGTAGTGAATAAGGTGCAGTGTTAGTAGCAGGAATAAGAACTGAGGTAGAAGATTAAATTGTTAGGCACAAGGCAGGAACACACACTGTACCAGGCAACAGTCATTATGACATCACACACTCACACCTCATGTGAATTGTTTACCTCTTGAATAGATTTGTATTGTTGATATCTGAATTTTTAAGATTTGATCATTTGTGTGTGTGTGTGTGTGTGTGTGTGTGTGTATAGGCGAGCTGACCTGGCCCTAACCTTGGGCACATCGCTACAAATTAAGCCCAGTGGCGATCTCCCTCTTCTGACCAAACGAACCGAAGGCAAGGTAGTGATAGTCAATCTGCAGCCAACTAAACATGTAAGTTATGGTACACACACACACAGTAAACAGCCGCTTTGTTTGATTCTCACTCTATCTACCACACACACACCCCAATCCTATATTAAGAGACATCCATACACTGCATCTGCACAACAGCCATGTGACGTCAACAAGCATCAGCCTTCTTTAGTCTGCTGTCAGCAGGTGAGCTGCACTGACACAAACACATTCACAGTCGATCAAAACCCAAACATATTAAGAAGCTCTAAAGCTGTATCGCTAAAAGAGTTTTAGTTAGTTACCCCCTTACAGTTACTTAATGCTTTATATCATTTTTCCCCCTGAGCTCCTCACGTTTCGCCAAGCCATTGAGCTTTTAATCCTATTACAGCTGTGGGCCATGGCAGCTGTCTTGTGTTTGTTGCTCAAATTGGATTTCCTGTTGACTAATCTCATCTGAAATGTAGACATTTTACAACTACAGGACTTGTCACATTGTGTTTGAGGACGCTGCTTTGTGTAGATTACTGCAAAATAAAATGTGGCAATCCATTTAAAGCGCTGCATGTGGAAACTACACACGTGGCTTTGTCGTACGTAAATAGGACTCGCTGATTCGACGTCTGCTTTTAACAGAGCGCCGTATTCCAGCGGTAGGTCAAAAATAATAACGCTGTTTACGAAAGAAGTGAATTCCCAGCAGGATCCTTCTTAGTGTTTGAGATTGTTTTTCGGTACCATTTAATCAAACGTTGAATGTGACCTTCCACTGTTGCAGGACAAGCATGCCCACCTGCGCATCCATGGCTACGTGGACGAGGTCATGTGTCAGCTGATGAAGCTGTTGGGGTTGGAGATTCCAGAGTGGGCGGGGCCAACACTGTGCGAAAGCTCTGGAGGTGACGCAGACGTTTTACCTTATGGTGCTTGGAAGAAAGAAGTGAAGATAGAGCTGAAGATTGAAGAGAAGAAAGACATTGGGGTGAGGAAGAAAAGGCGGACGGAGGACAGAAACGAGGAGGTTAATGATCAGGGAGGTGTCAAAAAAGAGGAAGAAGAGAATCCAAAGGCATGCGAGGAGGAGCTTCTGATTGACAGTGGGTCTGAGCCTATCGCAACACAGAATGTTAGTGCCTCCTCCCAGAATGCTCTCTGTTCCTCATCACTGGACGTTACGGACGCAGGAAAGCCTTGTGAAGCTAAAAAGCCACGGGGTGACCTTCCTGACTCCTAAAGTTGGCCACTGTTGGAAGTAGCATCAACATCTCAGGCAGACACTTTGAACCTCACAGATCTAGTCGTACTGTACTTGCCATAGACAGTGAGTAGGTCTTTGTCTGTTGTCTAGTTGAAGTTCTAAAGTCGTGCTCTGAAGCTGTGCACAGCGGTGGGTGAATGATTGAACATTTACACAACACCCTTTATATATTTAGTTGTAATTTTTGTACAAAACACTACTGCCTCATTTAAAAAGGTGTTGGACGAACTGATTTCAATTCATTTTTTAAACATTTACAGAAGTCAACATTTTATGATCGAGCAAGAGCGGAAAACGAAGTAATAATTAGGTTAATGGCTTAAAGCATTGATGTCCTGTCAGCTGCACAATACGGCCAAGGTTTACAGACACCAGCTTGCTCATTCATTCATTCATTCATTCATTATCTGTAACCCTTATCCAGTTCAGGGTCGCGGTGGGTCCAGAACTTACCTGGAATCATTGGGCGCAAGGCGGGAACACACCCTGGAGGGGGCGCCAGTCCTTCACGGGGCACCAGCTTGCTCATTTTTATTTTATTTATTAACGGTATCTGTATTTAGATTTTCTTCCAAGCCTCTCCTCTTCTAATAGATGTTAGATTTGATTGCATTCAGCCTCAGTGAGGAGTCATGAACCTTATGCCGCTTTTCCACTGCATGGTACCTACTCGAGTGTACTTCGCTCTACTCACTTTCTGGTACTTGGTACCCCTTTCATTTTCCATTACCACCCCTTCCCTTCCCGGAAATGTAACTGAAGACATTGCGTATCACCTGTTGGGAACAGTGGGCTTTGGAAACAAACACGACGGAAAAGTTAAGCATTGTTTACTCATTGTGTATGTTGTTGTTTTTTTGGGACAACATAGCACCACGCATCAGTACCGTTTTTTTGTCTTTCTTTGTTTCACGGTGCAGCTCTCATTATTACGTCAGCCAATAATACAAGGAGCATTTGAACCTCTTCAAAAGACCACGGTGTAATTTTACCAGCTCTGTACTTTATTGAGAGTCCTATAAAAACAGATCTCTGGCCAATCAGCGCTCGGCTAGGTTTACATGTCACGTTTCGGCACACTTGGAACCACGAGTGAGCAGGTAAAGTACCCGGTTCCAGGTACACTGAGTAACAATTAACAAAAACAAAACGCTGAGGCGAGTTGAGGAGCACAGGGCAGGTACCATCCAGTGGATCTACAATTCATGTAGTGACTCACTGTCTATGATACAGTCTGAAAGGTGTAATGTGACACGTATCATAAAGGTAATGTGATAGAGCCCACCCCTGGTGTACAGTGCTGTAGAATGTCAGTTCCTTGTGCAGATTGATATGACATCTACCACAGGAAGGAGTACTCAGATACTAATGAACTGCACTGACAGTATGCTACTAGTACAGCGCATGATTCATAAGTTTGGGTCATTTCAATACGAATGAAATATCAACACAGCATTATTCTTGAGTTTACATCCTGATCATTTATATTTGGGTTGATGTCATTTTTTATTCATGTGGAAAACATTGTGTAAAGTTCGTGTGTCCCTTTTTCAGTGTGTCAGGGATGTGCAGAAGTGGTTGGGGAATGATGTAGGAAACAAACTGTTGGTAACGACTGCATGAAAGAGCTGTTGAACAATCTACAGGAGTCAGAAGGCAACATGAGAGACTGTCTTTTGTGATTTTCTCAGCTATACACACAGTGCAGGCAGGTCATAAACAACATTCATTCATTCATTATCTGTAACCCTTATCCAGTTCAGGGTCGCGGTGGGTCCAGAGTCTACCTGGAATCATTGGGCACAAGGCGGGAATACACCCTGGAGGGGGCGCCAGTCCTTCACAGGGCAACACACACACATTCACTCACACCTACGGACACTTTTGAGTCGCCAATCCACCTACCAACGTGTGTTTTTGGACTGTGGGAGGAAACCGGAGCACCCGGAGGAAACCCACACAGACACAGGGAGAACACACCACACTCCTCACAGACAGTCACCCGGAGGAAACCCACACAGACACTAACTGCAACACTAACCTGCTGCACCACCGTGCCCCCCATGAATAACATTGATACACTGTAAAGTATGACAATCAAATTCCTTTATTCATTTCTTTATATATATTTTACATATTACAGACAGCAAAAAGTGGAGAGATGTGTGCATGAATTTCTTGGAAAGCAACATGCAGGCGAGAAAAAAAACAAAACAAAGAACAAATGCAGGCTGAATTGTGCTGGAATGGCAGGCAAACACAGTTTAATCGAGCTGAGGTAAGGCAACACTGCCTTATCAGCAGCTGCAAAGCTGTGGCTTTGTACCCCACAGCTGCAAGGATTTCCAGCATGTGCCCCTGGGACAGCCGGACCTGGTTCTGAAGTGGTCTTGAAGCTCCGGCGGGCAGTAAACAGGCAGATTGGTCAAAAGAAAAATAGTGTTTCTCGTTCCTGTCTGGCTGACTGGCGTGTTTTTGGATTAAAGCCATGGACTGGTTGGAATCCTGCTCTCTCATATACCAGTCTCCTAGACGTTGGGGTGATGGCATGATTACTTCTTGGAGAAAGTGATTTCAGGCTCTCAGGAGGAGCTGAGAGATTGCTGTTATGTGACTGAAAGGGGGGCAGAAAAGCTGTTTTCCAAACGTTCTCTGGGAGAATTCATCATGAGAGAGCTTTTCCACTCGGAGCACTTCAACTGCAACATGTTTGGGGTTCTACAAGTATCTCGTCTTCCATGCAGGTCTTCTTTCATAATCTTTCATATATCATTATGGTTATGCCGAGGGCTGGACGATATGGCCAAAATTTATAGCACAATATATTTCTTCATATTGACTGATAACATATAATTTCGATATCGATATTGATATGAACTCTATAAAGTCCACTGAAAATCGTTCAAGAACAAACACCAACGAACAAACAAAACACCAACGAACAAACACACACCAACAAACAAACATTCAAACACCATCAGACAAACCTCCTGTCTTTGTCAATATTAATATTTTTAAACTAAATCTTAAATTGAGTGCTCTTAGCTCACTATAGTGACAGATGTTGTAAATAATGGATTATATTATTCACTTATATAAGTTTCTTACTTATAACTTATACTTATTCATATAAAATATATTGTAAATATTGAAAATGTGTTTAAAAATAATATAATTCTTATTGAAACCTTTTATATTGTGATATAAATATGCCCAGCCTTAGTTATGCCCCAGTAACGGTGATCATAGGTTTGTGTTTATTTTACATTTTGACCTGTTGGTCTAGGACAGTTTGCCACTAGACTGTTCAAGTCTACACCCCCCCCCCCTCCACTCCCAAACGGGGTGGTTTCCTACACTTCTCCTACAGTGACATAGTGTCATTTCTGCAGTGCTGAGCCTGCAGTAGCAATGTAAGAGGCCCTAGTCTTCCTACTACAGGTAAGTGGAGCAACACAATGACTTTGAAGCTGTAAAAACTAAGGTAAGGTGTTGCTTTAATAACCTTGATTTTCAGAATAAATGAGGTGAGCAATCATCCACAAACCTTTGGCCCTGTAGTGAATATGCACAAAGTTTATTGTCCATTTCTAGTGCTTCCACAGCTGTATAACTTCTGAATCTGTGTGGATCTGTCTTTAATGAGTCTGCTCATCACTGTTTATCTGAACTCCTGATAATGACCCTTCCAAAGCCGCTCAGAAATGAAATCAGATGTGACGCACCGTAAACAATGCCAGTCCACCTTTAGAGGAAATACAGACAAAGCGCCTGAGGCCGCAGAAGACGTCAGGAGACTACAAAAGAGAGGAAGGGCACCTAGATTACATCGTCTGAAACAAGGGAGAGACCTGTTGGCACCGCTGTAATCACTGGAAAAGCAGGGTGTGGCCATGTGGGCAGAGCCAAAAGATGAGAAAGCTACATAAAGCATAGGCTGAGGATGCACAGATGAAGGAAATGAGGGGGAAAAAGAGAAGTGCTTTGGATAGGAGATTGGAGGAGCCGTCGGAGATGCATGCCAACAGGGCAGAAGATTAGAACGATGGAGAGGGAGCCAGAGGAGCATAAGACAAATGGATAATAGTAAATAAAATGGCTTACCGGGGTGAGTGTGAACCTGTGGGATTCTGTGGGGAATAGAGAGAGAGACAGAGTGCCAAATAACGGGAGAGAGTTAGAACAGGGGCCATTTTAGTAGTAAGAGTCAAGTGCTACAGTTTTGCATTAGTCTGAACACTGCAAAAAATAAAATCTAAGCAAGTAAAATTTACAGGTCGCGGTGGGTCCAGAGCCTACCTGGAATCACTGGGCGCAAGGCGGGAATACACCCTGGAGGGGGCGCCAGTCCTTCACAGGGCAACACACACTCACACATTCACACCTACGGACACTTTCTGAGTCGCCAATCCACCTACCAACGTGTGTTTTTGGACTGTGGGAGGTAACTGAGCACCCGGAGGAAACCCACCCAGACACAGGGAGATCACACCAACTCCTCACAGACAGTCACCCGGAGGAAACCCACGCAGACACAGGGAGAACACACCATGCTCCTCACAGACAGTCACCCGGAGGAAACCCACGCAGACACAGGGAGAACACACCACGCTCCTCACAGACAGTCACCCGGAGGAAACCCACACAGACACAGGGAGAACACACTACACTCCTCACAGACAGTCACCCGGAGGAAACCCACGCAGACACAGGGAGAACACACCACACTCCTCACAGACAGTCACCCGGAGGAAACCCACACAGACACAGAGAGAACACACCACACTCCTCACAGACAGTCACCCGGAGCGGGAATCGAACCCACAACCTCCAGGTCCCTGGAGCTGTGTGGCCGCCCTAGAAATAAGTTGAATAATCATATTTTATTCTTACAACAATTTCCAAATGAAATATACTAGATATTTAGACTAGATTTAAGTAAATTTTACTTGCTTAGATTTCATTTTTTGCAGTGAATTGGACATTTATGGACACTTTGTAGTGAATATACTGTGCCTCACTGCACCTCCCCACACTGCCAAGACTGCCCTGCCTCAGCTGTCATTCAGCAACTTCCTGAAACATTTACAAATCATGTAAAGGGTGCATGTTAGGCATAAACTTAACATTTAAAGCTTTTTTATTTGTGTGTGTAATGTGTAATTGTAATTCAAAATTCAAAATCTCCCACTCGCCCTGTGAAGGACTCCAGGGTGTGTTCCCGCCTTGCACCCAACGATTCCGGGTAGGCTCTGGACCCACCGCGACCCTGAACTGGATAAACAGTTTCAGGGAATGAATGAATGAAATTCTCCCACTCTTTTGTCACTTTGTAGTAACTGTTGCATTTTACTGAAAATGAAATTTATCAATTTAATTCACAAGAAATGACAGAGAATTGAAGTAGCTTGAAAATGTGTGCATTGATTTGTTCTTTTCATGCAGATAACATTGTGTCCAAGCGTATGTATTAGTTGTGGTTTTGAAGATTTAAAGATGGTGTTTTTGTATTAATGCATATTTTTCTGTATTTATTTGAATAAAATCACAATTATCACTTTCAATTTTATACAAAAGTTGCGTGAAAATGACAGTATTTTGGATATAATCCTTTGTTACAAAAAATATCTTTTTGGAACATCTCGTGTTCTTCAGTGTGGGCCGATGGAAGAGCCAGTGTCTGAAGGTGATTGTGTTTGTTTGATAATTATTTCAAGAGGTGTGTTAACTCCTGGTCCGTAGCCTGGTAACGGCAACGACTCGTCTAGGATGGGCTCATTCCTATCAGTGATTCACTTGGATGAACAGTTGATTCGCCTTGACTCCCTTGTTTTCACCCCTGCAGCAGCTCGTTGAGGAGTGAGCTGCTTCACAATTCAGTTTCATTGTTATTACTATTGCGTCAAAGGTTCACATACAATAGTCATAAAGCCCTGTATGCATCATTCTGCACTTTGATTAGGCTCTTTTTCTAATTGATATATATACTGTATACCTATGGATCACACAGACTACGCTGTTGTATAAAGCTTGTCCGACCTAGCCACGGTTGCTAGGTAGCAATGAACATGTGGGCGGAGCATGGAGAGACCAACTGACTGAAAGCAAATGGTGGATTGACATATAAAACCCAATATGTGCTATTTATGAGACACTGTTGGACATGAACGGACCAGGAGGCTGAGAAAGAAACAATTTGATAAGAGCTAACAAAACTGGGGTGTGTCGATAAGGGAATCCAGCAGAGCGTGAGAGTGATAGCAGGGTGTTTACGAGAACGGAGGCGTGTAGAACCGCAGCCCTGTTTCTGATGCTGTACCAATGCAGCCAGAATGACAAATGAGAACAGAGCTGTGTCCAGATAATTGCTGCTATTTATACAGCTCTGTGTATAGGGGGGTAGAGTGTGTGTGTTCATGGTCAAGAGTAAAGAAAGGCCCAGGAGACAGAGAGGAAGGGGGGAAAAGGAAGCAGAAACAAGAATGAGAAAGAAAACAACACTGAAAGTGATGGCAAGGAAGGAAAGAGAGAAAGGAGGGGGTACTCTGAGATAAACATTTAAAAAAAACAAACCCGACCTTGTGCAAATACCTGAGAATACCAGAATGGGACAGTCTGGAGGGGCTATGCACAGAGCCTTAACGCCCTGTACGCTCCCACAAGTTAACAAAGGGCCATATATGAACATATATACTGATGTTTTCATGCCGTCTAGTACTCAATTAAACTTCTCCAAACCAACTGTAAATGTTCCAAGTGCTACGTTGTGTTCTTCGAAGTTTCAGTTCCACCTTAAATGCTTCCATGATATTCCCACGATAGCACTAACATTGGCGCATATGACGTTTTCGTTACACCTTAAACAGTGAAGTAGTTACAGGTGCCTGGACAAAACTACGGCATCTTTTAAGGTGACACATAGCTGCAAGTTGGTGAATAAACAGCTGTTTGCTTCATTGCCTCATTTTGTTCTGTAGCTGTTTATTCTTAAGCCACATTTTAGCTCAAAATGTTCTTAGGGCCCCGATGTAGTCTGGACTGGCTCTGGCTTCACGAGACCTCACCAATGTTCAAGTGTCACCCTGTGTCACCCTGTGTCACCCTGTGTCACCCTGTGTTACCCTGTGTTAGCCTGTGTTACCCTGTGTTATCCTGTGTTAGCCTGTGTTACCCTGTGGTGTGGAGCTGTGAGCTGGAGTGACATCTTAGATCCAGAACTAATCAACCAACACCAGTATCACAGAAATGTTCCAACATTAAGGGTCCGTGGACACCCTCAGTTTCCAGAAACGTCAATCTGCTTCATCCGAGAACAGTGAGAGGAGCGATGCGTAGTGGTCAGTATCGGCACCTTATAAAACATCTGTGATTAAGTAACTTGAATACAGTCATCGTTTGAAAATGACAGCTGAGTGTATGAGGACGTTGCCATTGGTAAATCTGTGTGCTGCTGATTTGCATCTCTTTTGTCTTTTTTCCTCAGATCCTCAGAGAGAGTATGATGAGAGGGAGGAAGGCAGGAAAAGGAAATAGGGACGCACAATTAAAGATAAGAGAATCCCCCACAGAGAGAGATCCACAGCCTTTAACAGCACAACGCTAGCTGCTCATTAGTGCACTCACAGATGGGAGGTAAAGCCTGCCCTTATTCCTTCAGACCAAAGGCATTTGGATCTGCTGCTCCTGTGTAGGCAGGTTCTTTTGTGACCAGATGATTTCGAGCCCTGGATCAAAGTGAGCTTCCTGCAGTCCAAATACAGGATGAGTCACACACACGTGGCTCAAAATACCCACGCATTTGCAGCCACAAACACCATGAGGAAGAGTCTGCGCAGCGGAAACCTGAGAACTCTCGGCAGAAACCGAGCCCTGTTTCGGGAGAACTACAATGGCTCAGTGAGAAGGTAATCGAAAAGGAGTGAGCTATAGCAGTGGCTTTTTATGATGTTGGAAACTAGTAAAACAATTTGTAATTCTATGTTCTTCTGCCCTTGAAAGCTTCCCTCCTTAAAGAGACTTGATTGGCGTGAGACACTGAGTCATTAAGCTATGAGAAAAATAGCTGGGGTGTCTCAATTCTTGTTCGAAAACAGGGGTAGGGCCGAGGGGCAAACGAAGGCTATGAATGCCTTGTGAATCACCAGTATGATAAATAAAGACACAAATATCAGTATTTTCTCCCTTAAATACCTTGGAATTATCTCAATTTAATGTAGTTCCAATGCATTCGGCCCCTTTACTTCATAAGAAGCATAAAACTTCGTTAATATTTTGCAGATATCTCAAAATTTCCAGTTCCATTTTAAATGGTGAAGCAATTTGATTTTAGCACCTGTGGCTGCGGCAAAATTTACGATTTTAAGTTTTGAATAAAAACACCTGAAAATCTACACTTTTAACACAGTCCCAAAGGGCAAAATAACACTTGAAAACAATGGTTAGGTGTAAAAATAAGAAATAGGATTTACTGTTCTCCTGCAAGCGTGTTGAGCTATCCATTGACATTGTTAGTTGCAGTTGGAAAAAATCATTCATGCATTTATTATCTGTAAGCGCTTATCCAGTTCAGGGTCACGGTGGGTCCAGAGCCTACCTGGAATCATTGTCTGTGAGGAGTGTGGTGTGTTCTCCATGTGTCCGCGTGGGTTTCCTCCGGGTGACTGTCTGTGAGGAGTGTGGTGTGTTCTCTCTGTGTCTGCGTGGGTTTCCTCCGGGTGACTGTCTGTGAGGAGTGTGGTGTGTTCTCTCTGTGTCTGCGTGGGTTTCCTCCAGGTGACTGTCTGTGAGGAGTGTGGTGTGTTCTCCCTGTGTCTGCGTGGGTTTCCTCCGGGTGACTGTCTGTGAGGAGTGTGGTGTGTTCTCCCCGTGTCTGCATGGGTTTCCTCCAGGTGACTGTCTGTGAGGAGTGTGGTGTGTTCTCCCTGTGTCTGCGTGGGTTTCCTCCAGGTGACTGTCTGTGAGGAGTGTGGTGTGTTCTCTCTGTGTCTGCGTGGGTTTCCTCCGGGTGACTGTCTGTGAGGAGTGTGGTGTGTTCTCTCTGTGTCTGCGTGGGTTTCCTCCAGGTGACTGTCTGTGAGGAGTGTGGTGTGTTCTCCCTGTGTCTGCGTGGGTTTCCTCCGGGTGACTGTCTGTGAGGAGTGTGGTGTGTTCTCCCCGTGTCTGCATGGGTTTCCTCCAGGTGACTGTCTGTGAGGAGTGTGGTGTGTTCTCCCTGTGTCTGCGTGGGTTTCCTCCGGGTGACTGTCTGTGAGGAGTGTGGTGTGTTCTCCCCGTGTCTGCGTGGGTTTCCTCCGGGTGACTGTCTGTGAGGAGTGTGGTGTGTTCTCCCTGTGTCTGCGTGGGTTTTCTCCGGGTGACTGTCTGTGAGGACTGTGGTGTGTTCTCTCCGTGTCTGTGTGGGTTTCCTCCGGGTGACTGTCTGTGAAGAGTGTGGTGTGTTCTCCCTGTGTCTGTGTGGGTTTCCTCCGGGTGCTCCGGTTTCCTCCCAAAGTCCAAAAAACACACGTTGGTAGGTGGATTGGTGACTCAAAAGTATCCGTAGGTGTGAATGTGTGAGTGTGTGTTGCCCTGTGAAGGACTGGCGCCCCCTCCAGGGTGTATTCCCGCCTTGCGCCCAATGATTCCAGGTAGGCTCTGGACCCACCACGACCCTGAACTGGATAAGGGTCACAGATAATGAATGAATGAATGAAGGACCAGAAAAAAAAGCCCTTCCCTTAAACCCCTCTCATCATTTTCCACATTCACTTGTGTGATTGAAGATTAAAGCATTAACCCACTTTTAATTTCTAAGTTTGTAATTTCTGAGCTTGAGTTTTAATTTCTGGAACTGTTCGGAGTAATTACGCTGGAGCCGCGCGAGTGTAAGAGGCAAAGTGAAAGGGGACGCAGCTGATTGCCCATCTCTGTGCTTCCTCACTGCTTTTAATTGTCATGCACTAATGACGGTAATTGTTCTCCAACAGAGGCAGTAGAAGGACAGATGTGATGTGATGGCTCTTTTTCGGCTGATGATTTGGAGCAGCACTTAACCGAGTTTGCGATAATCTTTTGTCTCAGCCACAAACAAACAAACAAAAACAGTGACTTGAATGTCAATGCCTGACTGCCATTTAAAAAACCGCACATACCCTGCTCCTCCTGCTGACGCTGTTTAACTCCTTTGATTGTTAGGAGCCGTCTTCTGGAATCTTCTCTGGCTTCATAGAAAATGGAGGTGAACCCACAGCTGCCTGCCTCCACAACACAAAGCAGGAGCCACCCCCTGTGCCCAAGGAGCAGTGGGGGTTGGAGACGGCACTGTTACTTCATTCCCACACCCCAAACTTTTCCTGCTGTTTGTGAGAATGGAACCAGTGACCTCTGAGTCCCAAGCTGTCTTCTCTAACCTCCTGGCCACGCAGTATGACAGTATGGAGAAAATGGGGTACGTGATAGTGTGTGACACACGAGGACAGTTGTGAGGATCCCGCTGTGGCAGTATACACGAGGTCAGGGAGGTGTGTGGATGATCAGTTCTGGATCATTAACACCACTGCTGCTCATTCCAAAGGTTCTGGGTGGAGCGCCATCACTCCTTCTCACTCCTCCATTGGACATTGTCTTATTTCAATTTCTGCTTTATTTACTGGGGATTATACAGGTTTAATTGCTATGGTAACTATGTCACGGTGGCACTGCAGGTAGTTTCTGACACAGCTCCACGGTGCTGGGGTTATGGGTTCAGTCCCTCATGCCAGAGTTCGTGGGGAGTTTGATGTGTTCACCCTGTGTTGGTTTGGGTTTCCTCCAGGTGCTCCTGTTTACTCCCACAGTCCATATACACGGTTTGGTAGGTCACTTTGCTATTCAGAAATGTCCCCAGGTACGAGTGGCTGAGTGCGTAATGCCTTTGGGTGGGTGTTTGGAATATGTTTGGGTGGGCAAAAACACTTTGAGAACAGGGGGACAGATGGACGGATAAATAGTAGTGCAGTTCGTCAACGGAAAGGGACAGAAGGACGGCAACAACTACATTTTTCATTTCACTGGGTGGACAGTGCCCACCCCAATAGTCAAGCCCCTGTCCCCAATCATCCAGAGTTGGATGGAGTTGTTGTAGAAATGGAGCAGGATGGTGATATGTGATTAATCAGAGTTAAACTGTGATGAAATTACATCAAGACCAGAATAATAACATTGAAAATATACGTAAAGTTAAAAACCAATCCCAAAAATCACGAAAAATACAATTTGAAAAGGTTTACAATAAATAGAACATGTCCAGTCTCACCTCAGAGCTAAGGACTTCCCCCAACTTCACAAGACACCCCTAGCCTATGATTGTGAGGGCAACAATGGGCTTTCCTCGAAATATATTCCATCAACTGCCCCTTCTTTTCGAACTGCTGCTGACACAACGCCACTGGACAGCTCAACGCTCTTGCAGGAGAACACTAAGTGCCCAGATCTGTTATGTCAGCATATGGACGACTGCGCTGGTGAGCACTGTGCTGTTTGAGAGGGTTTTTTCTCTCATAAAGTTATAAAACATGAAATTAGCTTGTTCTCAAGACAGAACATAGTGGGCTGAAGACTTACAAAACCACTGATTTTTAGGGCTTCCATAGTTTGGCTCCTGTAGTAACCGTTGCTATAGTAACATTTGTCCTTCTGGAAAGACTTTAGCTCATTCATTCATTCATTGTCTGTAAGCACTTATCCAGTTCAGGGTCGCGGTGGGACCGGAGCCTGCCCAGACACAGGGAGAACACACCACACTCCTCACAGATAGTCACCCGGAGGAAAGCCACGCAGACACAGAGAGAACACACCACACTCCTCACAGACAGTCTTCTGGAGGAAACCCACGCAGACACAGAGAGAACACACCACACTCCTCACAGACAATCACCCGGAGGAAACCCATGCAGACACAGAGAGAACACACCACACTCCTCACAGACAGTCACCGGAGGAAACCCATGCAGACACAGGGAGAACACACCACACTCCTCACAGACAGTCACCCGGAGGAAACCCACGCGGACACAAGGAGAACACACCACACTCCTCACAGACAGTCACCCGGAGGAAACCCACGCAAACACAGGGAGAACACACCACACTCCTCACAGACAGTCACCGGAGGAAACCCACGCAGACTCAGAGAGAACACACCACACTCCTCACAGACAGTCACCCGGAGGAAACCCACGCAGACACAGGGAGAACACACCACACTCCTCACAGACAGTCACCCGGAGGAAACCCACGCAGACACAGGGAGAACACACCACACTCCTCACAGACAGTCACCCAGAGCGGGACTCTAACCCCCAACCCCAAATCCCTAGCATTACTTGCTGCACCACCTGACTTGACTTCAGCTCATATGTAGACTTTTTCTGTTCAGAGTTCATGGCATCCAGCCACAAGGGCAGTAAAGTAGTCAGGTGTTGATATTTAGTAATCAGCTCTGAATCACAAAATAATGGTCAGTCTTATCCCACAGCTATTAAATGGTTGGCCATCATTCCAGAGAATTCAATTCCGCTGCTCCCCTGTCCAGTGGCTTTATACCGCTTTAACCCCATGCTAGCCATTGAACATGGTGACCTTAAGCTCATGTGCAGCTGCTCCAGAGCGTCCACTCCCCATTTTATTAATTGCTGTGGATATAACACAAGCTGGGAATTGAACAGAGGAACATCTTTAAATTTATGCACCAGACTACACTAATTATAAATGCTATGATGAGCTTTTGGGCATCGATGGAATATTTCTGGATCTCGTTACTGATCCTTGAAAGGTTTCCTGAGGTGACATTACCTCGACTTGTAAGAGGCCAGTTTTCTACTAAAGCCTGTACACAGATTCAGCGGCATTCTGTGAATATCAATGAGGCTTTGTATCTTATTACGTTAAACATTGTTCACGGTCGTGAAAATGAGACGTGTTTCCAATGCATTTCCAAAGCTGAAAGAGATTGTCTCAAAGGAAAAAAAACAACAACAACAGAGCAACAGAATTCGACTCGCGGGGTCATCGGGGTCTCCGTGGCTCACTGCGATTGCCTGCATTTTTTATGGTGCTCTACGTATAGCATTCGATAGCAGCTAATATCCTTTTTGAATATGCAGTGGAACGCACAAGCAACTCAAAACAGCAGAGTGCTTCAGTATTCTCCAGCACTTATTTCTTCTCTGGTGGTTTGCCGATGGGCCATACATTGTGTAGGAAGAGTAAATAAGGCCTGCAGGTGAATAACTTTGCCTTGCCTGGATTTTACACTTAATCACTGATGAATAGCCATCTTCAAACATCTTGATTCCTAACCATTCAGTTTTCAGACGATCTCTGGGCAATGTTATGGAAGATGTAGGTCACTAGTTTGCAATGGATAAATCATACAGCTTCTTGCCGAAGTAAATACTAACCTACAATTTAGAGAAAACTGTTAATAAACCATAATTAGAAGCACTGAGGTTTATTATTTCAGCTCTCACTTTGTATAATCAACAGAAAACTTGAGCTGTACATGTGATTTAGATTGCCATGTTCCAAGTGTTGGAATAGAGTTGGGTATAGCCCCAACGCACTGGGCTCTGGAGCAGTGAGACTATAGCCTATTTTCTACTGCAGGGCCAAACTTTGGAATAATTATAGCTTCAGAAGCATTGTGAAGCTTCACTGAGCTCTAATGAGGAAAAAAGTGCCTCTGTCATTGCCCCCCCTGTCTCAACTCTTCAGAAACTACACTATGTAACTTCTGGAGGAGGGTTGGAAACCACCCACTTCCTTCCTCCCCCTCTGTTTCAGGACAGTGCTGTAAAAATGAACTACATCACAACTGTAGGGGGAGCCCAGGAGCAAAAGTGCCTAATCTGACTTGGTTTGCACGGCTGAATGCTTTCAAATACTGAGAGACTTTTAGTTTAGAGTCGGAAGCGTAGAACAAAAGAGGAAAACCACTTATTAATACACTTGAGTTCAGAAAAAATATTCAAATGAATACAGCTGGAATTCCTTTTAAAGGCTGATAAAAAGAAGTAAAATTACAATGAGTTTGAAGGAAGCAGAAAGTGATGGATGGGAAGTAGAACGGTATAAATGTAGGTCATCTGTAGAAAAAAAAGAAGAGTTGTCAACTGCAGACCTGCCGTTAAGACCTTGGAGCAGTTTCCAGAGCAAAAAATGGAGGGAAAACAAGGCTTTAGAGTGGATGATGCAATCCAAGCCAAAGTTTAGCAGTTCTAGCTTGAACATCCTTGAAGGAAAGCTCTATAAAACCATCAAGATGTATAATTTAACAACACATTAATAATGCTTAAACACACAGCAGCAGAGAAAAGATTTTATTAATAAGCATCTTTCAAAATAACCAAGGGTACAGTTTTTTAAGGACACAATGTGAATGCAATCAGGGAGTTAACCAGGGTTTGAGCAGTGATAAAAGTTTGAGGAAATGCAGCCAGAATCTAGTTTATGAACTTGGTTCTATCTAAATTCCATAAATCACAAGGCAGATGCTAAGCATGTTAGCAGTTAGCCTAATTAATTAGCTACAATGTCCATATGGCTACCATCCATACAGCTTCTATACTCTTTTTGAAATAGTAGATAAGTGAGGGAAATAACAACACAGCAGTTCCCTTCCCTCATTAATGCTAACATTATGCTAGCCTAGCTTCTTTTGTTAGCCTATCCGTGTTTATACTCCTCTCATGTACAACCACTTTGAAGCTAAATTCACACGTCTTTGCTGTGAGCTCCTAGCTGTGCAAAAACCTATTTTCCCCCTCATTTCATACAGATAACCCGTTGCTATCTGTCATTTTCATCACTCTTTCATCTCTTTTTCCCGCTAACTTTCTGTAGGCACTTTTAGCTTTAGATCTGACATGATATGCCTTCGCCTATGTGTGGGCGGGGGAGGTAGGGGAGGTAGGGGAGGCTCACCCTCTTGGGTCAAATGAAGGTAAATGTTCTATCTTTTATTTCTTTTACTTTCTGACAGTGAATATTAAGTGTTTCTCCTCACAAGTACTGACTGTGCATGACCTGCATTTATCTCCCTCCAAAGTTTTTGGTTAAAGGCTTAACTTTATTAATGGAGTGAAGATGTCCACACTCGTACTTGTGAACCTTTGCATAGGTTCTCCACAATGTCAATGGGCCCTCAACAGCCTTCCCCACATCTAAAATTACAAATGAAAACTATTATTTTTCGTTGTATACATTTATTATTACTTCTTGTAAACCTAGTTATGCCTCTGTTGCAAGAATAAATAAATAAATATATATATATAAATGTAAACATCCATGATTGTACATTTAAAATTTGTTTAAAGCAGTGCATAATATAAAATCCCACACTTTGACTAAACATTTACAGTATTCAAGTGTGTATAGCTTACCATTTGGGACAAAACCTTTGAGAATGATTCATTATTTTTAGTTTTTATTTTTCCTTGTCCAGGACACGCTTTACAGACACTGACCCAAGGAAGCAATTAAAACCTAACTCTAGGACCCTGCAGCTTTGTGAGAGCAACACCAGCTGTTACCCCACTGTGCTACAGCATGGCTGTGTCTCGACAACGATAAAGTCCTTTGACAAGACTCCTAAACTTTTTAATATGATTAAAACTGTAGGTCTCTGTGGAAAAGAATGCCATAAATGAAAAGGCAAACAAATGTTGCACTTTTAGAGTCCTTAAAGGACCTGTTTGGGGCAGATGAATGCTCTTGTTTTTCATGTTAGCACTGATGCTAACTGAATAATGCTAATCACAGTAGCACAAACTGCAATGAAACTTTCTATCTGAACCACAAAGTGGGCTGAAATTCAAGAGTCGCACACTTGAAAGGTGTTAATTTTTGTAACGTGGGACATTCTTATCACATGAAATACAGTTGTTGTGGGCTTTGAGGAAAGGAAATGTCCCCTTTGAAAGAGGCTAATCTGAGCCAAACCCCTCCTGTGCAGAACATGGCCTCATTCTGTCTCATTTCGTTATGCTCCATTGTATAGGCATCTGGAGGTGAGAAGCAGAAAGGTGCCCTCATCCTACATCCATATGAGCTTTATAATCAGAGGTTATGTAAGGGGCCATAGATGTAGCCTTCACTCTCCCAATGGCGAAGGAACTTGTTTTTGCACATTTCTGGCCCGAGCACTTTGCTGACTGCTGCAAAATGGTACTGAATCCAGATGGACATTGACTGAGATGAAAGTGAAATGTTGATAATTTCACCCCAAACCTTCAAAGAATTTCCCTTTCACACAAGAGGCCTTGGTAGTGTCCAGCCAGTCTCTGCCAAAGCATCAGACATTGAGTGCTGTTAGCGTTTGATCATTTCTGGGTGGAGGTGTGAGTTATCCCTCCATAAGTTTTTAAGTTCTTCTCAGAAAAGGAAGAAATGTACCCTCCTGAGAAGCTACGAACAAGACTCTGAAATTGGCTTCTTCTACAAGCGTTGTCCCTGAAACACCATGGGTTTCTTAAGGCTCTGTAAGAGTGCTCCATGTAGATGTTCAGTACGATGAGTCTTAAAGACTGTCTAATGGATTCTACCCATAAATGCGTAAAGTGCATGGACACTGGATTACTTTTAGATGGGCAGCTGGGGTTAATAACATTGAATAAAAAAAATACCCCGTGTGAAATACAGGGATGAGAGTGGCTACTTAATTCACACAGTGGATCAGACACAGCAGTGCCACTGGAATTTTTAGACTCCCACTACTACTCTGAGAACAGCCCACCAATCAAAAATATCCAGCCCCATATTACGTTATCTTCTAGTCTTTCATAACAGATAATGGGCTTCACTCACTCATCGTTAGTTAATGAGTCAGATACACATTCGTAAAACTCTTTACCATGGGATATGACGGGATATTTCCCCACATGTGAATTTGGACAGGATTAATATAAACTTATTTTTATGACTAGTTTTACTGTAGATGATAAGTTCTTAAATATTTCCTGAAATTGATGTGTGCACTCCGGAAAAATGACTGTAATTGTCTATTGGATGGGAGTACGGTAATACTCCTGTAATTATTACCCCATGCCCACAAGTAAAACTAATCCAGTCTGAATATGCCTTAAGTGTCTATTCATTAATTCATTCATTCATTACCTGTAGCCTACCTGGAATCATTGGGCGCAAGGCGGGAATACACCCTACAGGGGGCGCCAGTCCTTCACAGGGCAACACAGACACACACACACACACATTCACTCACACCTATGGACACTTTTGAGTCGCCAATCCACCCACCAACGTGTGTTTTTGGACAGTGGGAGGAAACCGGAGCACCCGGAGGAAACCCACGCAGACACAGAGAGAACACACCACACTCCTCACAGACAGTCACCCGGAGGAAACCCACGCAGACACAGAGAGAACACACCACACTCCTCACAGACAGTCACCCGGAGTAAACCCACCGGGTTAAGTGTCTAGTCCTGCTGAACACTTTTTGAGGTCCAGTAATCTTCCAGTCCTTCTTTAGTGAGGAACAGTGTGTAGTCTGGCTGAGTGACAGACTTTAACAACCCAGCCCCCCCACGAGAGCAAGACCGACAAGGGAATTCAATTACATGCTTGCAGTGAATTAATTGCCATTAATTAATGCATCTCATCAATGCATTAGGCACCCTTCTGTTAATTGCTTTGTCATC
The DNA here is from genome assembly GCF_029633855.1 of Hoplias malabaricus. Taxonomy (NCBI): domain Eukaryota; kingdom Metazoa; phylum Chordata; class Actinopteri; order Characiformes; family Erythrinidae; genus Hoplias; species Hoplias malabaricus. The sequence goes on along the minus strand of NC_089820.1, from coordinate 79,991,226 downwards.
GTTGCCATGGCGATTGCCTTTAATGAACCTGTTTGTTGTTATCAGCATGTTCTTTTCTTAAAACCGTCCTCTGATCATTTTCATGGCTCTGCTACTTCACAACTGACTCTTGGCTAATTTACTGTGTGTGAGTGTGTGTGTCGAATATACAGTGCTAGGATTCATTCATTCATTCATCTTCTGTCACTACTTCATCCTGTTCTGAGTCACACTGGGTCCTGAGCCTGTGCGCATAATGTATTTTCATAATGAAAGGGTGAAACCTGATGAGTCAATTAAACTAAGTACCTACCCACCCCTGTATACCACATAGTAATAAAGAGTACTGATCCATTTCAGTCACAGGTCATCACCCCCTGCTGCTATTTTCACTGAATTGAGTTCTTTTTTGAACATTTTAAACACATCTGGTCACACATCCTGCTTGTCCTTATGTCCCTTCTTTCCATTTAATATCACAGGTGGGCAGCAGTGGACGAGACAGCTGCTCAAACACATCATGAATGGGATGGAACCAGACAGTTTTATCTTTCAGAAGGCAGTTGCCCCCATCTGGACTCTTTTATAATGTGGATTGAAGTCATAATGTGGGAGTACACTGCAAGTTTAGAATAATAATTTTCAACAATGTGGTGAAGACAGAGGCTGAGTTTGGTACACAGCCCCTGATACAGTAGTGTGGTGAATCTGTGCACGCTCGGTCAAATGAGGATACACCATTTAAATCACTGTACACACATTCAAGTGTCTTTTTTGTGTGTGTAACATATAATTAAAAATGAAATTATCCCATTTGTTGTCACATTATGGTAACTGTGTAGTACTAAGAATTAAAATGGAGTATTAATTTGCTATGTTCACAATCGCTAACGTTGAAATCACCATCTTGAAATCATTTAAACAAAAACTGTGCTCTAAATGCTTTTGAATACAATACTATCCCCAAGAACAGAACGAATCGATGCACATGTTGTTGCAGGGATTTTCCTTGATGGGTCTTTAATGAAAGCAGTGACAAATAAGTCCTTCTCGCTTGCCGTTTTTAAACATTATTTTTAGATTATTTTATTCAATTAAAGAACAAAATAAATTTTAAATGCTACATAACATTTAGCATAAAATTACAAATGAGTGGAAGAATGTTTGAATTTTGAATTACAATTATACACTACGTGGCGGCACGGTGGCGCAGCAGGTTAGTGTTGCAGTCACACAGCTCCAGGGACCTGGAGGTTGTGGGGAGATTCCCGCTCCGGGTGACTGTCCGTGAGGAGTGTGGTGTGTTCTCCCTGTGTCTGCGTGGGTTTCCTCCGGGTGACTGTCTGTGAGGAGCGTGGTGTGTTCTCTCTGTGTCCGCGTGGGTTTCCTCCGGGTGACTGTCTGTGAGGAGTGTGGTGTGATCTCCCTGTGTCTGCGTGGGTTTCCTCCGGGTGACTGTCTGTGAGGAGCGTGGTGTGTTCTCTCTGTGTCCGCGTGGGTTTTCTCCGGGTGACTGTCTGTGAGGAGTGTGGTGTGTTCTCCCTGTGTCTGCGTGGGTTTCCTCCGGGTGACTGTCTGTGAGGAGCGTGGTGTGTTCTCTCTGTGTCCGCGTGGGTTTTCTCCGGGTGACTGTCTGTGAGGAGTGTGGTGTGTTCTCCCTGTGTCCGCGTGGGTTTCCTCCGGGTGACTGTCTGTGAGGAGTGTGGTGTGTTCTCCCTATGTCTGCGTGGGTTTCCTCCGGGTGACTGTCTGTGAAGAGTGTGGTGTGTTCTCTCTGTGTCTGAGTGGGTTTCCTCCGGGTGACTGTCTGTGAGGAGTGTGGTGTGTTCTCCCTGTGTCCGCGTTGGTTTCCTCCGGGTGACTGTCTGTGAGGAGCGTGGTGTGTTCTCTCTATGTCTGCGTGGGTTTCCTCCGGGTGACTGTCTGTGAGGAGTGTGGTGTGTTCTCCCTGTGTCCGCGTGGGTTTCCTCCGGGTGACTGTCTGTGAGGAGTGTGGTGTGTTCTCCCTGTGTCCGCATGGGTTTCCTCCGGGTGACTGTCTGTGAGGAGCGTGGTGTGTTCTCCCTGTGTCCGCGTGGGTTTCCTCCGGGTGACTGTCTGTGAGGAGTGTGGTGTGTTCTCCCTGTTTCCGCGTGGGTTTCCTCCGGGTGACTGTCTGTGAGGAGTGTGGTGTGTTTTCCCTGTGTCCGTGTGGGTTTCCTCCGGGTGACTGTCTGTGAAGAGTGTGGTGTGTTCTCTCTGTGTCTGAGTGGGTTTCCTCCGGGTGACTGTCTGTGAGGAGTGTGGTGTGTTCTCCCTGTGTCCGCGTTGGTTTCCTCCGGGTGACTGTCTGTGAGGAGCGTGGTGTGTTCTCTCTATGTCTGCGTGGGTTTCCTCCGGGTGACTGTCTGTGAGGAGTGTGGTGTGTTCTCCCTGTGTCCGCGTGGGTTTCCTCCGGGTGACTGTCTGTGAGGAGTGTGGTGTGTTCTCCCTGTGTCCGCATGGGTTTCCTCCGGGTGACTGTCTGTGAGGAGCGTGGTGTGTTCTCCCTGTGTCCGCGTGGGTTTCCTCCGGGTGACTGTCTGTGAGGAGTGTGGTGTGTTCTCCCTGTTTACGCGTGGGTTTCCTCCAGGTGACTGTCTGTGAGGAGTGTGGTGTGTTTTCCCTGTGTCTGCGTGGGTTTCCTCCGGGTGACTGTCTGTTAGGAGTGTGGTGTGTTTTCCCTGTGTCTGCGTGGGTTTCCTCCGGGTGACTGTCTGTGAGGAGCGTGGTGCGTTCTCTCTGTGTCCGCGTGGGTTTCCTCCGGGTGACTGTCTGTGAGGAGTGTGGTGTGATCTCCCTGTGTCTGCGTGGGTTTCCTCCGGGTGACTGTCTGTGAGGAGTGTGGTGTGTTCTCCCCGTGTCTGCGTGGGTTTCCTCCGGGTGACTGTCTGTGAAGAGTGTGGTGTGTTCTCCCTGTGTCTGCGTGGGTTTCCTCCGGGTGACTGTCTGTGAGGAGTGTGGTGTGTTCTCCCTGTGTCTGCGTGGGTTTTCTCCAGGTGACTGTCTGTGAGGAGTGTGGTGTGTTCTCCCTGTGTCTGAGTGGGTTTCCTCCGGGTGACTGTCTGTGAGGACTGGTGTGTTCTCCCTGTGTCTGCGTGGGTTTCCTCCAGGTGCTCCGGTTTCCTCCCACAGTCCAAAAACACACGTTGGTAGGTGGATTGGCGACTCAAAAGTGTCCGTAGGTGTGTGTGTGTGTCTGTGTTGCCCTGTGAAGGACTGGCGCCCCCTCCAGGGTGAATTCCTGCCTTGCGCCCAATGATTCCAGGTAGGCTCTGGACCCACCGCGACCCTGAACTAGAAAAGGGTTACAGATAATGAATGAATGAATGAATGAATTATACATTACACAATGAAAGCTTTAAAACTTTTTGTTCACCAAATACAATTATTGATTTAATCTATCCATTGCTGTGCATACTTTGTTATCCTCTTTTCAACCTGTCTTTTAAAATGTTGAGGACGACCACAGAGCCGGTGTTATTTGTGTGTTTTTAATCTTCTGCTGCATTCTAAATAGTCCAGTAATATCTGGAGTGTATTGGCATGATGTGCAGGTTTAAATGTGTAATGTGTTCTAAGGAGCATCTGGAAATACACTAAAAGGGCAGATATTAGTAGATATCCGTTATAATGAGTGAGTCCGGCTACACGCAGCTTTCAGTAGAAAGGGGTGAATTGAAATGAGGCGCTGTGGAGCAGCTGCACATGAGGGTCACCATGCCCAATACAAATGGTCTTAAATCCCCAAATACCAGGCTGTGGAGAAGTGTTAATGTGTTGAGTACTTGATGCCGTCTAAACCTCAATGAAATGTTCCAACATGTGGTGTAAAGCCTTCCTAGAAGAGTAGACAATGTTACAAACAATGGGACAAACTACCTATCAATACTCTTCCATATCACAGCAGGAGACGTGTTAGATGAGTGGGTGTCCAGGCCGACCTTTCCTCTGAGGATCCCTGTAATTGTCATCATAAGTAGGACATAATGGATCCTCTGGCTTTCTTAAAGCTTGTGCTGCATATGGTTCAAAGCCTATTTGGAATCCATTTGAGCAAGTAGCTCTTTTGATGTGCCATTTCAGTTGCCCCTAGACATTTTTATTACATATAAAGAACTTGCTGCCAAACAGGGTTGACTAATACCTTCCTGGCACATTGCATTACATTACCATTTTAACTCCCTCTGTCATGTCTCCTTTTGGAGTGCTTCCATTTCTTCTCCCTGATTGTGTTGAATATTCCTTCTTTACCTACGGTTTGAATGCTTTAGTTTTCGCTGCAAAAACGCGATTCCATAAGAACCCAACATAAAACATTTTTCGCAAGTCGTAACCCATCTTAACTGACACCACTTAAAGGCAATGTGCATTTTAGTTTTAAAAATGTGGAGGATGTTTTCTTACCCTTTGCTAGCTCTCCTGACTGTTTGTGTGCTCAAAAACCGGTCTCAGTAAATCAGTAAATGGCTAAAAAACAAAGGGTCTAGGTCCGATATGCTAGCCTTTCCCAATCACGCATCTGGAGTATGGAAATGTTTCCAAATCTGGGAGATGGTTACTTCAGCAACGTGCAAACAAATCATTTTTTTTTCCTCCAACATACCTTTCCACCTTAAAAGATGCAGAGCTTCTTAACATAAACAAACCAGAGATAGCAGTGTTTCCCCACAATCATAGACATTCCCTTTAAAGCAATTCGCCATAGCACCTGAACACCAGAACATACAAATCCACTGAAGCTAAGCCAGTATGGGCCGATCCTTTAATAGCCAACATCCAAGGAAAGCTTGGGTGGCTGCTTGAAGTTGTGTTACTGGGACCAACAGAGGGCGCTGTCCCTTAAGTGTAAAGCGTCCCAAACAATGTAAATCATTTTGAGGGTCAACAAACTTTTTTAAGTGTACACACCACTCGTCATTCATTCAACTGTCTCTTATGTTTCTTATCTTAGGTGTCCCAAAGTTGATTAGACTCCACCAGTCTGTAGGAGGATCCTCTGGTGCAGCTGCACATGAGCTAAAGGTCATCATTAGCAATGATTGCATCCATAAAGGTATAAAGGTAGGAAGCCATAGCCATAGCACTGGACTTTGTTGGAGCAATCACCCAACCTCTGAAGCAGACCTAACCACCGTTCCAGTGGCTGTTCTAATGGCTTCAGTGTTCCCAACCATTTCTGCAGACACTTTTGATTTTAGTAGAAATGTTGAATGAGCTGTTGACCAGCAGCTTTGGGCCTCACCATGCATTTGTAGTAACATCTTGTTGTAAGCTACATTCGTATATAATCTTCAAATCCAAACGTTTGATCCAGGCTCCAGGCCAGGGTTTTAAAATGGCTGACTGATATGACACTATAGCTTCCACTGCTAACGCTCCTGACTGACCAGGTCTAGTGCCAAATTGCCCGGCTATTGTACAATCCCAGCGTGGAACCTGGATCAAAGGTCCAGATTTGAAGACCAAACTTAAACGAACATGCCTTTCCAGGGCCACTAAAAATGAGGGCAATGGGCTTAGGCATGGCTCTCCTAAAGTAGAAAACTCCCACTTCTTTTTGTTAAGCGTCTTAGCTCTGCTGACTCTGGTCCTTCCCACGTGAAACTGTCAGCTTCATAACTCCAGCCGAACGAGGACGGGCGACAGGCCTGCGTCCGAAATTATTCACAAAATCCCTCAAAATTCCATCAGCGCTTAAAAGTATGCGTCAAAAGAATGAGGCCCGTGTGAACTTCTGCAGGTGTCAGGTCTTAAATAACACTTCCATGTCTGGAAAAACACACACGGCAAAACAGAATGAAGCTGGGCTTCATGTTCAACATGCCTGTCACTGTGTTGAGTCTCAGCTCTGGAGATGATGGCTTATTGATCCTCGGTTTATGCTCGCGCACTACTGCACATGCAGCAACAATACTAACACTGCAGGCTCTGTGGATTTCAGATGAGTGCTGAAATGGATTTGAAAGAATAGCCAATCAAGGACAATGTGAGCTGCAGATTTACAGAGCTATGCACCTCCACGTGCCCAATAACACTAGCCAGCTATACTGAGATTAACAAACCTCTGCTCTACCCATAGGTTTCATTCATTCATTCATTCATTCATTATCTGTAACCCTTATCCAGTTCAGGGTCACGGTGGGTCCAGAGCCTACCTGGAATCATTGGGTGCAAGGCAGGAATACACCCTGGAGGGGGCGCCAGTCCGTCACAGGGCAACACACACACTCACACATTCACTCACACACTCACACCTACGGTCACTTTCTGAGCCGCCAATCCATCTGCCAACGTGTGTTTTTTGGACTGTGGGAGGAAACCGGAGCCCCCGGAGGAAACCCACGCAGACACAGGGAGAACACACCACACTCCTCACAGACAGTCACCCGGAGGAAAGCCAAAGTGTTTTTCTATGGAGATGGTCCAAAGTATCTGTGTGCAGTTGAAATAGTGGACATCCATCCATACATTGGTCTTCTGTAACTACTTTATCCTGTTCAGGGTTACAGTGGGTCCAAAGTCTACCCGGTATCACTGGACACCAGTAAACCTTAGATTAGTGGACCTACATTCTACACATATTTGGAAACATAGTGTGGTCATATGCAGAAGTTCGGACCTGGCCATGTGGCATGTTGTATTGTTCACTACAGTGAGAAGTAGCCAACACAAATAAATGATACAACCCTGTGTGGTCAACGAGTGTAGGCGTACATACAAACCATGTGTTTCTAATAAACCGACCACTCACTGTAAGGGCTGATGTTTCAGCAGCTGGAATTGGAGCTGTTCTATAAATGTAATTCCCTCCCCACCCCTTCTCCATCTATTTCTCTTTGCCTGTTTGTCTCTCTACCTGCACTGACTTTATATTGAGCCATTAGCTTAGCGGTGGTGTCGTCATGGCGATGGCTCCTGTTGACTTCACCGTACCCACATTCAGTGGCTCAAAATGTGAGAGAGATAAAGTGCGGGCATCAACTGTGTTTGTTTATTTACCACATCCAGGAAATTGCACTTTAATCAATTATATGGTAATCCCCGGCAAAAGTGCGCATGAATAATGAGGCTGTGAATGATCGGAAGAAGGGGCACCTGCCGCATCTAGTAACAGCACCCTCTCTACCTCTTACTTATTCATCGAGCAAAATGAATGAGTGTTATATTGAAGCTATTTGGGCCATTTGAGCTGTAATACAATGCTGAGAACATGCTGCTTTGACTGTAATTTACTCATATAAACATTCATATAAACAAGACACCAAGGACCCCAGGACCCTGGAGCTGTGTAGAAGCTGCAGTTTAGAGTAAAATACTTCAAATACATCTTATAGCAGTAATGGAATCACGATTGACTAAACAAACATTCATTCATTCATTTATTCATTCATTCATTATCTGTAACCCTTATCCAGTTCAGGGTCGCGGTGGGTCCAGAGCCTACCTGGAATCATTGGGCCCAAGGCATGAATGCACCCTAGAGGGGGGGAGGAGGGGGGGCGGGGCAGGCCTTCACAGGGCAACACACACACACACACACATTCACTCACACACTCACACCTACGGACAATTTTCAGTAGCCAATCCACCTACCAACGTCTGTTTTTCGACTGTGGGAGGAAACCCACGCAGACACAGGGAGAACACACCACACTCCTCACAGACAGTCACCCGGAGGAAACCCACGCAGACACAGGGAGAACACACCACACTCCTCACAGACAGTCACCCGGAGGAAACCCACACAGACACAGGGAGAACACACCACACTCCTCACAGACAGTCACCCGGAGGAAACCCACGCAGACACAGGGAGAACACACCACACTCCTCACAGACAGTCACCCGGAGGAAACCCACACAGACACAGGGAGAACACACCACACTCCTCACAGACAGTCACCCGGAGGAAACCCACGCAGACACAGGGAGAACACACCACACTCCTCACAGACAGTCACCCGGAGGAAACCCACGCAGACACAGGGAGAACACACCACACTCCTCACAGACAGTCACCCGGAGGAAACCCACGCAGACACAGGGAGAACACACCACACTCCTCACAGACAGTCACCCGGAGCGGGAATCGAACCCACAACCTCCAGGCCCCTGGAGCTGTGTGACTGCGACACTAACCTGCTGTGCCACCGTGCCGCCCTTTTAATAACATGACCATTGTTATTTTTAATATTTTGAAAAGCAACCATAAAATGACAAAAAGGTGAGAATTTTAAATGGTTAGGGTTGGGTCCAGAGTTTCCATCATGGAATAATCAACATGGCATCACAGGGTAGCTTCATATTTTTAGACTGTGGAATGAAACCTATGCAGACGCAGTAAGTAAGACACACTCACCTCACAGACTGGCCCTGTGTTAGTGACACTACCTGATTATGATAATAATTCAATATTGATTGAAGAAATTGAAGAAATTTCAAACCATGCTTTTAAAAACCAAATATTCATTAAGAAAAAACAGTATTTATTTATCACTGTGTTAGTATTTTACTGGCACTCACCACTTCTTTGAACCTGGGGTTGAACACATGGGAATGACTTCTTTGAAGTGTCTTGTTCTGAAAAAGATGCATCTGAAAATTTCTTCCCATTTTCGCTGATGCTCTCCTCAGCATCAGTGACTCAGTTATTACTGAATGATAAGAGTGTGAAAATCACGCTAATCTCTCTCTCGGTCTCTGAGCTGCAGCTGATATATGGCAAAGAAACTTATTTTTCGCTGGAAAGCTTCCAGCCTTCTCACTGTCAACTGTGACCAATGGAACTCAGCTCTTTTATCACGACACTGTACTGTGTTCCGCTGATTAGATTGGATTAGATCACACTGGCTTTCAGCTCCGGTGCCGTGGAACTTTTCATCTGCAGATGCAAATAAAAAAGGTTGTTCATATTCACGTAGAATCTTTGAATTTGTTCCTCCATTACACTCAATGACTCCACAGGAGTTACAGAAGATGAATGGATGAATGAATCTCTGAATGTTGGCCTAAGGTTGAAAGTCATTGGAATTGATATAAGGGGATTGTCCTGCTCCAAGGACAACAGCACTTTGTGTTATGTTAGCTTATGTAAGTCTTCACCTTTCCAGTTTGGTAAGCATCGACTGATGGGGGAGGGCCCTTGAGAAATCCCACTTACGGCTCCAAATTGCTAGACCTGGTCCTATGGTGACTTATGTTCTGGCTGATAACAGCCTCACAATCAATTGTAATACTATTGCTAAGGCATTAACGTGAAATACTTGTTAAGTAGGTGAACGTCACGCATGTCACACACTGATTATAACACAAACAGTTGCATGTGCCGAAGTGCTCAACAGAAAATCAATGGTATTAATGACATACATTTAAGCAACATCATGTGAGAAAACTGTTTTAAGGAAAAAACAAAAGCCCCTCTCCTCTGGGCTTTGTACTTGGCTCCACTGTTAACTCCTTTTCTTCTGAAACTAAATGGAAGATGCAGGCGATTGTGAGTTGTTTTGAAAGAATATATAGCAGATTTGATGTATGATATGGAGGAATCTGCTTAATATCAGACCATTTATGGCGTTCATTTGGTTTTATTTGTACATGACAGTATTTCAATCGTCTTTCACAGTCAGTATTAAAGCTCCACTCTCTATTTTCATGAGTCAGAGTAGCTAAGCTTCATTAAAGACTTTTGAGATAATTTGTAGTAATAAAGTCATTTTATTTATCATTTATCACCCCTGACATAACTAGGAGGGGTTTACCTTCATTTGTCAGTTGGGTAGTTAAGAGTTGTATTAGTTTGGCTGCACTGAATACGTTTGGGATGAGTTGTATTAGTTTGGCTGTACTGAAAATGTTTGGAATGATTTGAATTAGTTTGGCTGTACTGAATACATTTGGGATGAGTTGTATTAGTTTGGCTGCAATGAATACACTTGGGAATATTTGTATTAGTTTGGCAGCACTGAATACATTTGGGATGAGTTGTATTGGTTTGGCTGCACTGAATACGTTTGGGATGAGATGTATTAGTTTGGCTGCACTGAATATGTTTGGGATGATTTGAATAAGTTTGGCTGCACTGAATACATTTGGGATGAGTTGTATTAGTTTGGCTGTACTGAATACATTTGGGATGAGTTGTATTAGTTTGGCTGCAATGAATACACTTGGGAATATTTGTATTAGTTTGGCAGCACTGAATACATTTGGGATGAGTTGTATTGGTTTGGCTGCACTGAATACGTTTGGGATGAGATGTATTAGTTTGGCTGCACTGAATATGTTTGGAATGATTTGAATAAGTTTGGCTGCACTGAATACATTTGGGATGAGTTGTATTATTTTGGCTGTACTGAATACGTTTGGGATGAGTTGTATTAGTTTGGCTGTACTGAATACATTTGGGATGAGTTGTATTAGTTTGGCTGTACTGAATACATTTGGGATGAGTTGTATTAGTTTGGCTGCACTGAATACGTTTGGGATGATTTGAATTAGTTTGGCTGCACTGAAGACATTTGGGATGAGTTGTATTAGTTTGGCTGTACTGAATACATTTGGGATGAGTTGTATTAGTTTGGCTGCACTGAATACGTTTGGGATGATTTGAATTAGTTTGGCTGCACTGAAGACATTTGGGATGAGTTGTATTGGTTTGGCTGCACTGAATACGTTTGGGATGAGTTGTATTAGTTTGGCTGTACTAAATACATTTGGGATGAGTTGTATTAGTTTGGCTGTACTGAATACATTTGGGATGAGTTGTATTAGTTTGGCTGCAATGAATACACTTGGGAATATTTGTATTAGTTTGGCAGCACTGAATACATTTGGGATGAGTTGTATTGGTTTGGCTGCACTGAATACGTTTGGGATGAGATGTATTAATTTGGCTGCACTGAATATGTTTGGAATGATTTGAATAAGTTTGGCTGCACTGAATACATTTGGGATGAGTTGTATTAGTTTGGCTGTACTGAATACGTTTGGGATGAGTTGTATTAGTTTGGCTGTACTGAATACATTTGGGATGAGTTGTATTAGTTTGGCTGTACTGAATACATTTGGGATGAGTTGTATTAGTTTGGCTGCACTGAATACGTTTGGGATGATTTGAATTAGTTTGGCTGCACTGAAGACATTTGGGATGAGTTGTATTAGTTTGGCTGTACTGAATACATTTGGGATGAGTTGTATTAGTTTGGCTGCACTGAATACGTTTGGGATGATTTGAATTAGTTTGGCTGCACTGAAGACATTTGGGATGAGTTGTATTGGTTTGGCTGCACTGAATACGTTTGGGATGAGTTGTATTAGTTTGGCTGTACTAAATACATTTGGGATGAGTTGTATTAGTTTGGCTGTACTGAATACATTTGGGATGAGTTGTATTAGTTTGGCTGCAATGAATACACTTGGGAATATTTGTATTAGTTTGGCAGCACTGAATACATTTGGGATGAGTTGTATTGGTTTGGCTGCACTGAATACGTTTGGGATGAGATGTATTAGTTTGGCTGCACTGAATATGTTTGGAATGATTTGAATAAGTTTGGCTGCACTGAATACATTTGGGATGAGTTGTATTAGTTTGGCTGTACTGAATACGTTTGGGATGAGTTGTATTAGTTTGGCTGTACTGAATACATTTGGGATGAGTTGTATTAGTTTGGCTGTACTGAATACATTTGGGATGAGTTGTATTAGTTTGGCTGCACTGAATACGTTTGGGATGATTTGAATTAGTTTGGCTGCACTGAAGACATTTGGGATGAGTTGTATTAGTTTGGCTGTACTGAATACATTTGGGATGAGTTGTATCAGTTTGGCTGCACTGAATACATTTGGGATGATTTGAATTAGTTTGGCTGTACTGAATACATTTGGGATGAGTTGTATTAGTTTGGCTGCACTGAATACGTTTGGGATGAGTTGTATTAGTTTGGCTGCACTGAATACGTTTGGGATGAGTTGTATTAGTTTGGCTGCACTGAAAACGTTTGGGATGAGTCATATTAGTTAGGCTGCACTGAATACGTTTGGGATTAGTCGTATTAGTTTGGCTGCACTGAATACGTTTGGGATGAGTTATATTAGTTTGGCTGCACTGAATACGTTTGGGATGAGTTGTATTAGTTTGGCTGCACTGAAAACGTTTGGGATGAGTTGTATTAGTTTGGCTGTACTGAATAAGTTTGGGATGAGTTTTATTAGTTTGGCTGTACTGAATACATTTGGGATGAGTTGTATTAGTTTGGCAGCACTGAATACGTTTGGGATGAGTTGTATTAGTTTGGCTGCACTGAATATGTTTGGGATGAGTTGTATTAGTTTGGCTGCACTGAATACGTTTGGGATGAGATGTATTAGTTTGGCTGCACTGAATACGTTTGGGATGAGTTGTATTAGTTTGGCTGCACTGAATACGTTTGGGATGAGATGTATGAGTCTGGCTGCACTGAATACGTTTGGGATGAGTTGTATTAGTTTGGCTGCACTGAATACGTTTGGGATGAGTCATATTAGTTAGGCTGCACTGAATACGTTTGGGATTAGTCGTATTAGTTTGGCTGCACTGAATACGTTTGGGATGAGTTGTATTAGTTTGGCTGTACTGAATAAGTTTGGGATGAGTTGTATTAGTTTGGCTGCACTGAATACGTTTGGGATGAGTTGTATTAGTTTTGCTGCACTGAATATGTTTGGGATGAGTTGTATTAGTTTTGCTGCACTGAATACGTTTGGGATGAGATGTATTAGTTTGGCTGCACTGAATACGTTTGGGATGAGTTGTATTAGTTTTGCTGCACTGAATACGTTTGGGATGAGATGTATTAGTTTGGCTGCACTGAATACGTTTGGGATGAGTTGTATTAGTTTGGCTCCACTGAATACGTTTGGGATGAGTTGTATTAGTTTTGCTGCACTGAATACGTTTGGGATGAGTTATATTAGTTTTGCTGCACTGAATACGTTTGGGATGAGTTGTATTAGTTTGGCTCCACTGAATACGTTTGGGATGAGTTGTATTAGTTTTGCTGCACTGAATACGTTTGGGATTAGTCGTATTAGTTTTGCTGCACTGAATACGTTTGGGATGAGTTGTATTAGTTTTGCTGCACTGAATACGTTTGGGATTAGTCGTATTAGTTTTGCTGCACTGAATACGTTTGGGATGAGTTGGGGGTAATTAAGCTTCATCGAATGCCTTTGGGAGGAGTTTAAATAAATAAGCTCCTCTAAACACAGTTGAGGTAGTGTGGCTTAATTGAACACCTATGGGATGAGTTGGGGTAGTTAAGTTCCACTGAACACCTTTGGGATAGTTTTTCCAAATCTTTTCAGAGGAAAGTAGATAAATCTTGCTTGAAATGTTGCTACATATAGCTAGACCATGCTCTAATTTGCGTATATATTACATCATCATGTCCACCTAGCAGGAGATCACATGATCAATTGTTTGTCTGAGACCATTGGCGGAAACCAATGTGAAAAAAGAAGGAGGAGCAAACAGCAGATCAGTGATTGGTCATTGGTAACACTGTCTGCACATACACAGCTCATTCTCATCTGTGGGAGCTGCAGTGCACACTGGAACAGAGAGGTGATGCAAGGCAAGTATATTTATAGAGCACCTTTCATACAAAAGCTTTACAGAAGAAACCGTTAAAAGCAAGAATAAAAATCATAAAAGTCCAATAAAACAATTTAAATATTGCAGTAAACGGAAATACATAAAAAGAGTAAAATGATTAAAACAATTTAAAGTGATACAATAGAAGAATAAAAGAAGGACACAGTGAAATAGTGCGAGAACCGAGTTTCTCTCACTGGCAGATTTAACGATTCTCTTGGATGGGAAGTAATTAGGGTTTATACGAAAAGTCGCTAGATATGTAGCTAGTCGCTTTCTAAAAAAATAACTTGCTAAAGGGGTCTGAAAAGTCGCTAAATCTAGCGACAAAATCGCTAAGTTGGCAACACTGCTTTGAGTTGAGTTGGGGTACTTAAAGGCAAAGCTCGTGATTGTAATCCAATGCAATTTTGATAAAAGTTTTACACAGCAGTGCCTGTGTAAATGGAAAGAAAGTCAGTGAGGCGTTTGGATGGCGGAGAGACCCCTGAACTTTGAAAAGCATGAAAAACATTGAGGATGTTGCTCTATTCCTGCTCCATAGGTGGGTAATATTGACTTATTACTGCTGTCCGAGACGTATTACAGCAGTTGTCCAGAGTCATCTACGTTCCCTTTTGAAACCCTTGGGATGAGTTGGGGTGATTAAGCTCCACTGAACACCTTGGGGATGAGCTGCCATTGTTAAATGTTAATCATCCAGCCTGACATTACTAATGTTCTTGTTACTAAAGCCTTGCCTGAAGAGCTGAAGCTGTTGGGGACTGCCTACTGGAATCCTATTGGCTGTTGAGTAGATGTGATGTGAAAGTAAATCCTTGTGATTCGATGTAAGTTGGAAAAGTACACCATCTGCAAAAAACCCAGTGTCTCATCTGCCCTTTTCCTGGAGCTTCCAGAGACCCAGCTGTGGCACTGAGTGACACTATCACACAGCGGTGCCAGAGATGACCCTGATCCATCTCAGACTGATATTTAAACTCGCTCACTTTCTGACTGGTCCTGATCGTTATCAACGACAGGCCTCCCCCGAAAGGTCAGAGCCCAACCTGTCTGATAGACTGCAGCAGGTAATTACTACAGTCTTCTGAAACACTCTCATTTATCTCAGTGGAACAGGGCCAGTCAGTGAAACACAGCTACACCACCGAGCACCAATGCTTAGCAGAAACATTTGAAACCCTGCGTGGTGGTAGGTTTGAAGTTTCCAGGCGTATTTTACAGCCTGCAAGCTGATTGCATACGTGATGAAGGCACAGCTGCTTTTTGATGAGTTCTACACAGCGCTCAGATATGCACTTTCATCAGCACAAATCAAAACACACTCCGTCGCTTGCATCACATGATTTAGGATACCGAACTCCCAGCAGGCAAAGTGGATGATGAACACACCTTGAAACCAGTTGCAGTAATCAGTCTGCAGAGCAAATAAAAGTACCTCTCATGAGAGTTAGGGCTCCATGTGTAATTACCCGCCATAGGGGCATGATTCCATGCAATCCAAGGGAGTTACCCCACACTGAGACTGTTTCCATTTAGAAAACTACAAGGTAGTATTTTCATCGCTAATGTTTTGAAAGCAGTGATCAGTAGCATTAACTGACCTGTATTTAATTATAAATAGTACTGCTCTCCAGGCTGTTAACACGCTTGAAACAGTCTAATGTTTACTAGTGTCTCTAAATTAGTAAAAAAAAAAACAAAGTGTCTCAGTCTGGTATGCTAGGCTTTCTCTCTCTCTCTCTTTGAAAAGCACAAACTGAAATGTGGATTGCTCTATTCCTGCTCCATAGGTGTTTAATATTGACTTATTTTTGCTGCTTTGAATCACTTAAGGTGGAACTACCTCCAAACTCCGGCGACGGCTAACTGAACTAGCGAAAGTGCTACAAAACTAAACAACGCGAGTTACAAATGAGTTTCTGTGGTAATTCAAACAGTGTTATGATGACAGCAGTCTTTGCCTCTCCATTGCTTTTTTTTCCTGCAAATTTCATGGGAATACAACAGGTTTGCCTTGCACCCAATGATTCCGGGTGGGCTCTGGACCTACCGCGACCCTGAACTGGATAAGCGCTTACAGACAATGAATGAATGGCCACACCTAGTCTATTTCACATGGAACTACTGGGGTGAGCCTCACACAAATATAATGCTGCCATTTCTAAGCGATTGAAGCTTAGGTTTATGGTTAGGTTTAGGGTTAAGGTTAAATATTCTGTTATGGTTAGCTTTGGGGTTATGGGTTGGATTAGAGTTTATGGTTAAAGGGAAGTTTCAAGCCTGGTTTTCCATGAGAGCTAGAAATCCAAAAATACCTGGGGAAAATGTTACAAATTCACCTTTGATGAATTTGATGCCTGTTTGCAACAAAAAGTGCTGTTCAGTGCTTTACCTCAGTGACGCTCTGAGCTCAGTCCAAATCTGAAATCAGCTAAACACTGCAGAAAAAGTAAGGAGACGCATGATTAAAACAGTGCTACATCACTGTTTTTTTAATCTTCATTCAGCAATCATCTGGGGCCTCCAGACACAGACTGACCCAGTTAAGAAAGCGTCATGTCTTATCATCTTTCTCTCAGGCCTGGCAAACTGAGTTAAAAAATGTTTTGCATGGATGACTAAAACTGCTTTTCGATTTGTCCACTGTGTACCTGACTCTTCTGCCCAACACTGCATGAAAGTAATCAGCGTGAATGGCATTACGTACAGTGTGTGCTCACACTGAGCATGAAACACAAACTCATGAGGGTGTTTCTGTCAGTCAGGAAGCTCTCCCTTCAGAACACTATGGCACCGTGTGTTTCGGAGAAAAACAAATTTGATGTGTAATGTGTAGTGTGGATATTTTACAAATGCCTAGTTTGTGCTGGAGGTCTGCATTCTGTCGTGATTAACAAATCTCTCTGGCCAATCAGCTTTCTGCAATGTTTACACGTCATGTTAGATCCTACTTGGTTTGCTTTAAACCACAAGTGAGCAGGGACTAAATTAGTATTTGCTTCAAGATATGAGGTCCCAAATTTACCTAACGAAAAAAGGAAACAAAAAAAGTAGAGCCGAGCCAAGTCGGGTAGGTACCTTGCAGTGGAAAAGCATCATTTGTGACCTGTCTTATGCATTTGGTTTTGTATTGTGCTTCACCAAATGCCACAAACGTTTTATTGGAGACATATCTGGACACTAGATATGTTAGTTGTTAGACTAACACTGTGTATTTTCTGGTGTACTCATGCTGTTAGATGTGGTTTGCTGTTTGATATGTTCAAATTAGCATGGGCAGCATATTTCTGAAAAAGACGTTGTTTAGAAGGTTGCATATGGCATGGGTTCACACCCCACACCCCATCCTCTCACACCAAGATCCTCCCTACGGCATTAACTGAGGATTGAACCCAGGACCCTTGAGTTTTTTGTCGTTGTCACTACCATGTTGCCCCTCCATCTTTTGTGGAGTACACCACAGGATTGTGAAGTCAGAGGAGATGCATTTCCATGCAGGGAGCAGTTTGTGTGTAACACAGCACTGAAAGGCCACACGCAGGAATGGCACACTGACATTTCTGATGTACGTTCTGCACCCCTGAGCATGTTCCACTCTCCTCAATTCAAAAGACAGCAGTAAATGGACCGGGGAACACCAGCAGCACTCAGTCTTTTAGAGTTAAAGCCCTCTGTTTAGCAGAACATCTGGAAGTCGTTTAAACCTCACAGAAGGTTTATAGAATAAGTGATCAGCAGTTGGCACGATCGTTCATCTCACTTAGTGACCAGCTGTGTACGGGGCCTGTGTTCCTGAATCCCAACACTTCCAGACGGACTCAGAGGCGTGTTCTCACTTGGCCGATTTGGTTCCAGTAAATTGGTGTATTTGATCTGATAGAACAAGCATTAACGCTGCCGTCCAGACCTAGAGATGGTGTCGGTCCATCACAGGGCATCATCACACACTCACACTCACTCAGTCTCTTGTTTTCCAGTTGATAGAAATGTGTATGTGCTTTAGAGAATAATAGTCGCTGCCCCACAGCTCCAGGGTCCTGGGGTTGTGGGTTCATTGCCTGTCTCATGTCTGCCTGCAGGGATTACAGTCTAATTCGTGATAATGACTCCATTAGAACTCAGGCAGGAGGCTGGAGCCGTAAAGGCCTCGATCCATATTCAGACCGAGAACCTCTTCACGTGAAGAGGGGCTGAAGAGGGAGGTGGGCTTTGAGCTGTTGCTGCCAGTTAATTGACTTCAGTTTTAATCTGGTAAGTCAGTGCAACGTTTTCTTCGAGGAGATTTCGACCAAAGCCTGGACCCTGTGTGTGGACGCTGAATGCTCCTGTGTGAAACAGGGCTAATGACAATCGACAATCTAATTATTTATCAAGTTATTTACAGACCGAAACCTGTTTACAGCCTCACATTGTGGGCACGGGTCTTCCTTGTGGAGATCAGCAGATGGTCGCCACAGTGTAAATGATTATATTAAGATATTTTAAGGGAAGGTTAAGCGAGTATTACGTATAGAAAAGTTAATGGTAAGTCTGCACTAAATGACAGGATGTCTATATAATGTCCGCACAGTTCACAGTTAGAAGAGTGTGTTTGTGTGTCTGTTTATGTGTAAACTGTGTGGCGAGAGACCAGCCTTTTGAGAGCTTTAAAGAAGTCAACACTAACCACAGTTCAACAGTTCACCAATCCGACTTATTTTACATGTTTTAGACAGTGCTCCATTCCTTCAGAGAGCGGTTTTACAGGTCACTGGTCCAAACTGGGTTTGAGATTTACAGCCTTCTAGCCGACAGCTTAAGCTTTCCAATATGCCCCCATTTATTTGCATGCTTTTTTCTGTGTAGAATGTAGACGCAAAGTATACGTAAATTATGTTGATTTGGAACCATTTTGAACCTCTGGGTGACTGTCTGTGAGGAGTGTGGTGTGTTCTCCCTGTGTCTGCGTGGGTTTCCTCCGGGTGACTGTCTGTGAGGAGTATGGTGTGTTCTCCCTGTGTCTGTGTGGGTTTCCTCCGGGTGAGTGTCTGTGAGGAGTGTGGTGTGTTCTCTCTGTGTCTGTGTGGGTTTCCTCCGGGTGACTGTCTGTGAGGAGTGTGGTGTGTTCTCTTTGTGTCTGCGTGTGTTTCCTCCGGGTAACTGTCTGTGAGGAGTGTGGTGTGTTCTCCCTGTGTCTTTGTGGGTTTCCTCCGGGTGATTGTCTGTGAGGAGTGTGGTGTGTTCTCCCTGTGTCTGCGTGGGTTTCCTCCGGGTGACTGTCTGTGAGGAGTGTGGTGTGTTCTCCCTGTGTCTGTGTGGGTTTCCTCCGGGTGAGTGTCTGTGAGGAGTGTGGTGTGTTCTCTCTGTGTCTGTGTGGGTTTCCTCCGGGTGACTGTCTGTGAGGAGTGTGGTGTGTTCTCTTTGTGTCTGCGTGTGTTTCCTCCGGGTAACTGTCTGTGAGGAGTGTGGTGTGTTCTCCCTGTGTCTTTGTGGGTTTCCTCCGGGTGATTGTCTGTGAGGAGTGTGGTGTGTTCTCCCTGTGTCTGCGTGGGTTTCCTCCGGGTGCTCTGGTTTCCTCCCACTGTCCAAAAACACAGAATGGTAGGTGGATTGGCGACTCAAAAGTGTCCGTAGGTGTGTGTGAGTGAATGTGTGTGTGTTACCCTGTGAAGGACTGGCGCCCCCTCCAGGGTGTGTTCCTGCCTTGCGCCCAATGATTCCAGGTAGACTGTGGACCCACCACGACCCTGAATTGGATAAGGGTTACAGATAATGAATGGATGGAATATTACAAATGACAACAAAGTTAAAGATAAAAAGCTGTGATTTCCAGGCTATTTTCTAAAGTAATTATGTGTGAAATGTCACTGGGCTGCTGTGGATTCTGAGCAATGGCCTCAGCAGTGTACACACGGACACACCCCCAACCCCTTTCTGGGTCTAAAGACAGAAATAGAATAAATCTGGAAGGTCAAAGCAACCTTGCACACTTCGATGAGCACACACACAAACGAAGGGCGCAGCGGTGCTAGGCTGCAGTTGTGAGCAATGGGATGGGGCTCAACACCACCTCTACTAGGACAACAATGTTGGAACAGTGTTAAAGCCAAAGATGTTCACAGTAATTGAACAGGACTCAGCAGTAGCCCACCGCAGTGGGAGAGTAGTGAGGAATCTAATGAGGCTAGAGTGAGAACCCCGGCTGAGATCAGTTACCATCTTCAAAAATGTTTATATCAAACATGGGATTATTGACTTAACGCGATGACGCCCCCCGTGTCCTGCGGGATCAGAGGAGTTGGAGGACTTGTAAAGGTTCTGAACCCCAGTGGTCTACGGGGATTACGTTGGTTAAGCCTCTTAACATCACTTGAGCTTCTCTTCAAAGTGTGCGTGCCCTTTTTTCCTTTCGGCAACATAAAGTCACACTAGAACCTTGAACCAGAA
The DNA here is from genome assembly GCF_029633855.1 of Hoplias malabaricus. Lineage (NCBI taxonomy): Eukaryota > Metazoa > Chordata > Actinopteri > Characiformes > Erythrinidae > Hoplias > Hoplias malabaricus. The sequence goes on along the minus strand of NC_089820.1, from coordinate 79,971,164 downwards.
GCTCCACTGACCAGACAGGACCGCTTTGTAGGTCTACTATTAAAGACAGTAGTTCACGTGTTGCTCTGCATACTTTATTTGCCCCCTTTCACCCTGTTCTTCAATGTTCAGGACTCCCGTGGGACCACCACAGGGCAGGTATTATTTGGCTGCAGTGACACTGATGTGGTGGTGGTGTGTTGAACTGGTGGAGTGGATCAGACACAGCAGTGCTGCTGGAGTTTTTAAACACTCACTGTCTGTAGATGTAAAGTCTGAGACCGTAGCTCATCTGCTGCTGCACAGTGTGTGTCGGTCGTCCTCTAGTCCTTCATCAGTGGACACAGGGTGCTGTTGCCTGGATGTTTTTGGTCGGTGAACTATTCTCAGGCCAGCAGTGACACTGTTGCAGTTTAAAACTCCAACAGCACTGCTGTTTCTGATCCACTCCAACACACACCAGTGCTATACCTGCCCTGTGTTGACCTTGTGGGGGTCCTGACCAAGGTGAAAGGTCAGATGGACAACAATTTGTAAGTACAGAGCTACAGAGTGCTCCTGTGTGGTCAGTGGAGCTGATAAACTGGGGGTGTATGGAACTGTGTATTAAAAGGTTCGACAAGACGTGTCATGTGACCAGTGTTATGGCAATTAGTCTAGTCACCAGAAAGGAAAACCAGAGGAATAAAGACACAGAGTCAAGCATTACATCTCTAGTTTAGTTGGACAAGCACAGTTTATATAGAGCTTTTGTCACGTACACTTGTCTCGTCATCACTGATCACTTCCCCAAGTCCTAGACATTCTCTATGATTCTGCTACTTCTCCTTGTGTTGCCCTCTGATGTATATTCGACATTGTGATTAAGCTTCGCTAAATCTAACCAAGCACAGCACGTTCTGAACTGTACCATAATCACTACATATCATCTACTGTGTGCTGTGTACATGGATCAGTGTTAGTTTGCATTTTTCCATCACAACCAGGAGGTGTCCAGACATTCAGACGCGACCCTAAGTGGTCAGTCCTCGCCCCTGCATTTAGTCCGGTCCCCGCGAGAGTCTCCTCGCACTGTCCGTTCACAGTCCTCCCTCCACGCGCACCACAGCCAGTCCCTGCGTGCTGCTTTTCGGCGCCTCGGCCACCTTCTTGCCCCGGCGCGCGAGCCTGGCGAAGGTCCCGAGCAGCAGCTGCTTGAGCCCCGCGCGGTACTCGCGGCGCACGAGGCAGTAGAGCACGGGGTTGAGGCAGCTGTTGGCGTGCGCGAGGCACACGGTGAGCGGGAAGGCGTACACCTGCGCGTTGTAGAAGGCCTTGGTGAAGGGCACGAGGTCGAACTTGATGAGCACTCCCCAGAGCGTGAGCGCCTGGTTGGGCAGCCAGCAGACGAAGAAGGAGAGCACGACCACCGTGACGGACCTCGTGACGCGTGAGCGGCGTCGGCGCCGGCTGCTCACGCGCTCCTCCGAGCCGCTGCTCACGCGCCTCCGGAGCACGACGCGCAGCAGCAGCACGTAGCACGCGCAGATGACGATGAGAGGCACGAGGAAGCCCACGAGCACCTTCTGCGTCTGGTAGAGGCCGAGCAGCTGCTGCGGGTTCCAGCCGCCCGTGTCCGGGAAGCGCACGAGACAGAGTTCGTCATCGTCCATCACGCGCACCGTCGTGGAGTACACGGCGTGCGGCAACGTGGCCGTGAGCGACACGAGCCATATGGCCACGCAGGCGCGCCTCGCGCCACCGGCCGCGCCTCCACCGCCGCCGCCCCCGCAGGCGTCCACCGCGCGCAACGGCAACGGCGAAGCCAGCGCGCAGTAGCGCGTGACGCTCATGGCCGTGAGGAAGAAGACGCTCGCGTACATGTTCATGGTGGTCACCGAGCTCACGAGCTTGCACATCAGTTTGCCGAAAGGCCAGCGGAAGTCCAGGGCCGTGTCCGCGGCCCAGAACGGCAGCGTGAGCACGAACTGCAGGTCCGTGGCCGCGAGGCCCATCACGAAGCAGTTGACAGAGGAGCGGCGCGCGCCACCGTGCCTCGCCGCGCGCCTCAGCACGCACAGCGCCAGCGCGTTGCCCACCAGACCCAGAGCGCACACCGCCGCGTACACGGCGGCGATGGCCGCGCGCAGTGCCGCGCTCGCGAACGCTTCCGCGCCCTCCCAGCGCGCCGCCTCCACCACCGCCTCGTCCTCGGACAGTAGCTGCAGCCAGCAGCGCAGAGGCACCTCGCTCCGGTTCCGAGCGTCCAAGCCGTCGTCCGCGCCCACGGAGCACGCGCTGCCGTTCGCCTGCATCGCTTGGAGCGCGCGGGAAAGCGGAGGCGAGGGTCTTTATTTAATCCTCGGTGACGGAGGGGTCCTGCTCGTCCATTCCTCAAGTGTCCGTTCGCTGGTCATCCGCTGTACTGTCCTGACACGAGCGCGCGGGGAAGCGCTGATCCCCGTAGCTCACAGAAACGATTGAATTGAAGCGCGCGCAGCCTCTGCCTCCCGCCACCAGCGCTGGACTGAGATCGCGCGGCGCTCTTGCGCGGTTTATAGCCACAAACACGAGAGCGCGCGCGTTCCGGCGACGTAGCTATAACGTCTTTATTAAAGTCAACATCCGGTCATCTCAAAACCTCACACTTCACACACACTGAGGAGAAACATTTCCACAACATCTTTTAAATAACTGTATGCCGCGCTGCACACACACAAGCCCTGGGAGGAGTTAATACTGTTCTTATGGGGATTAATACGTTAAGCTCATGATTTATTTTTTCTTTAGCCCAAATAACCACACGTTGTTTACCTGAGAACATAACACTGCAAAGACATCAAAGGAAAACTGATAGTCAGCCAAAGTGGAGTGTGTAAGCACTGTGTATCTGGCAGCTTGAGGTATCTATAGGACTCCAAAATGCAGCACGTTTTAAAGTCACTATGGAGAACAGCGTCTGCCAAATGACTTAAAACAACAGTAGGTAGTATTTTTACCTTAAAGTTACAGCTTCAAAATCTCTGTGATGCTCCCCTGACCTGTAACAGGGAGAATAGAGCCGCTGTCATAGCTTCTCTGTGCTCAGCACAGCAGAAATTGCACTATGTAACTTTTAGAAGCGGGTAGGTCCCCTCCCACACACATACATTTGATTTCATGTATTCATATATATTCATGTATCATCAGTATTCCTCCTATTTCCAGCCGTGCCCTAACTCCGGCCACTGCCGTATATGGTGCAATTCTGCTCTCTCTCTTCGCCAGTCGCAGTGGGTAAAACAATAAAACATAAGATCAAGCCTTAGTAGGGCATTTAAACATCAGTCTCGCAAGAAATCACACATCTAAACAATATTTAAGTATCTCTAACAGAGTTGTAATTCTTTGTGTGCAAAACTGCATGTAGAACACAACACATTTCCATTTCACGACTGATATTTCCTCAGTGTAAAAGTTAGCTTAGCGGTTAGCTTCCTTTTCTCTGAGGGGAAAATCTACCGCCATTTTAATCCTGATATGTAGAGTACGGATACCAACACAGGACAAACGTAATCTCATTGTGTACCTCTCAAAACCAATGAATGTGGCAGCAACTGTCTCGTTTGACTGTCACAAGCAGGGGAGGTGGCCGAAGTTAGGGGGCGTTAGTAATCTTAGCAGTATTAGCACCTACTTAAACAAAAGCGTTTTTATCTAAAAACATATTTTTTTTCAAAGTCAAGCAAGTCTTGGGTATTAATCTACACACATATATAACTCCTGAAAAATGTTGATTTGAGTGAGTAAAGTACATCTATTTATTTACAGTTAGCTACGATTTCCAATATTGTAATTAAAGTGGCCGGAAATTGGGGTATTACGCTACAATGTTTACAAATTAATATATTTTTTTTTATAAATGGAAGCAGCTGAATTAAAGCTTACCAAACTAGCAGACTGAAACATCAAGTATTTTTACCTACAATATTATCTGATAAAATTTACAATGAAAGTACAAACTTAAAAAACAATGTTGGAACAGTTTACAGTGAAATGGAACTCCACCAAGACCTGCATTTAAACAAACACTGGACAAGGTGTTTAATATTTAGTCCTCTCTAATGTCCGAGTCTGTCCAATCACTTATCACTCATTTATAATGTGTGTGTATATATATATATATATATATATATATATATATATATATATATAGCCCCCTCCAGGGTGTATTCCTGCCTTGCGCCCAGTGATTCCAGGTAGGCCCCGGACCCACTGCGACCCTGAATTGGATAAGCGGTTACATATATATATATATATATGTGTGTATATATAAAAGGTGTGGGTGGTCAGAATTTATGAGTGCTGAGTGCCAACACACCCAGGGTGAAAGAGTACTTCAGTTTGGAAGTGTTTAGTGACCAAATGTACTTCAATTTCTATTTGAAAATGGGTCAATAATATCAGGCGTCTTATTTGGTCACAAGCTTCATTGGCATGCAAACCAAGCTGAGAGAGAGAGAGAGAGAGAGAGAGACTGTTTAGCATTCTGTGCCTAGACTGAAGGCAGCTGCCTGGTGGTTTTCTTCTTCTGCTCATAGTGCATGTCCTCAGCTCTGTCTGTACTCCCCCTCACCTCATTGTAAAAACACACCTTCAGTTCACCACAAACACACAGAGTATGAATCATTGCTCACTATCTCCAGAGTTAAATCTCAAATGCTGGATTACCTAACACCCACAGGTTCACCCAGTGGCAGTGCTGTTACTTTTAGTTGTCTTAATGTCAGTTCTGTTACTGTAAGTAATTGTCGGATGGTTTAATTGTCAGTGGTGTGATTGTCAGTGGTTTAATTGTCATTGGTGTGATTGTCAGTGGGGCAATTGTCAGTGGTTTGATTGTCATTGGTGTTATTGTCAGTGGTGTGATTGTCAGTGGTTTAATTGTCAGTGGTGTGATTGTCAGTGGTTTAATTGTCAGTGGTGTGATTGTCAGTGGTTTAATTGTCAGTGGTGCGATTGTCAGTGGTGTGATTGTCAGTGGTGTAATTGTCAGTGGTGTTATTGTCAGTGGTGCGATTGTCAGTGGTTTAATTGTCAGTGGTGTTATTGTCAGTGGTGTGATTGTCAGTGGTTTAATTGTCAGTGGTGCGATTGTCATTGGTGTGATTGTCATTGGTGTGATTGTCATCTGTGTGATTGTCAGTGGTTTTATTATCAGTGGTGTTATTGTCAGTGCTTTAATTGTCATTTGTGTTATTGTCAGTGGTGTGATTGTCAGTGGTGTTATTGTCAGTGGTTTAATTGTCAGTGGTGTTATTATCAGTGGTGTTATTGTCAGTGGTTTAACTGTCAGTGCTTTAATTGTCATTTGTGTTATTGTCAGTGGTGTGATTGTCAGTGGTGTTATTGCCAGTGGTTTAATTGTCAGTGGTGTTATTGTCATTTGTGTGATTGTCAGTGGTTTTATTATCAGTGGTGTGATTGTCAGTGGTGTTATTGTGAGTGATGTGATTGTCAGTGGTGTTATTGTAATTTGTGTTATTGTCAGTGGTATTATTGTCAGTGGTGTGATTGTCAGTGATGTTATTGTCAGTGGTGTTATTATCCGTGGTGTTATTGTCAGTGCTTTAATTGTCATTTGTGTGATTGTCAGTGGTTTTATTATCAGTGGTGTGATTGTCAGTGGTGTTATTGTGAGTGATGTGATTGTCAGTGGTGTTATTGTAATTTGTGTTATTGTCAGTGGTGTGATTGTCAGTGATGTTATTGTCAGTGGTGTTATTATCCGTGGTGTTATTGTCAGTGCTTTAATTGTCATTTGTGTTATTGTCAGTGGTGTGATTGTCAGTGGTGTTATTGTCAGTGGTGTTATTGTCAGTGGTGTGATTGTCAGTGGTTTGATTGTCAGTGGTTTAACTGTCAGTGGTGTGATTGTCATTGGTGTTATTGTCAGTGGTGTGATTGTCATTGGTGTGATTGTTATCTGTGTGATTGTCAGTGGTTTTATTATCAGTGGTGTTATTGTCAGTGCTTTAATTGTCATTTGTGTTATTGTCAGTGGTGTGATTGTCAGTGGTGTTATTGTCAGTGGTTTAATTGTCAGTGGTGTGATTGTCAGTGGTGTTATTATCAGTGGTGTTATTGTCAGTGGTTTAACTGTCAGTGCTTTAATTGTCATTTGTGTTATTGTCAGTGGTGTGATTGTCAGTGGTTTAATTGTCAGTGGTGTGATTGTCAGTGGTGTTATTGTCAGTGGTTTTATTATCAGTGGTGTGATTGTCAGTGGTGTTATTGTGAGTGATGTGATTGTCAGTGGTGTTATTGTAATTGGTGTTATTGTCAGTGGTATTATTGTCAGTGGTGTTATTGTAATTTGTGTTATTGTCAGTGGTATTATTGTCAGTGGTGTTATTATCCGTGGTGTTATTGTCAGTGCTTTAATTGTCATTTGTGTTATTGTCAGTGGTGTGATTGTCAGTGGTGTGATTGTCAGTGGTGTGATTGTCATTGGTGTTATTGTCAGTGGTGTGATTGTCAGTGGTTTAATTGTCAGTGGTTTGATTGTCATTGGTGTGATTGTCAGTGGTGTTATTATCAGTGGTGTTATTGTCAGTGCTTTAATTGTCATTTGTGTTATTGTCAGTGGTGTGATTTTCAATGGTTTAATTGTCAGTGGTGCGATTGTCAGTGGTTTAATTGTCAGTGGTGTTATTGTCATTGGTGTGATTGTCAGTGGTGTTATTGTCAGTGCTTTAATTGTCATTTGTGTGATTGTCAGTGGTGTGATTGTCAGTGGTGTTATTGTCAGTGGTTTGATTGTCAGTGGTTTTATCATCAGTGGTGTGATTGTCAGTGGTGTTATTGTCATTTGTGTTATTGTCAGTGGTGTTATTGTCAGTGGTGTTATTGTCATTTGTGTTATTGTCAGTGGTGTGATTATCAGTGGTGTTATTGTCAGTGGTGTTATTGCCAGTGCTTTAATTGTCATTTGTGTTATTGTCAGTGGTGTGATTGTCAGTGCTTTAATTGTCATTTGTGTGATTGTCAGTGGTGTGATTGTCAGTGGTGTTATTGTCAGTGGTGTAATTGTCAGTGGTTTGATTGTCAGTGGTGTGATTGTCAGTGGTTTAATTGTCAGTGGTGTTACAATTTTTTTTTACTTTTGAAAATCAGCCAATATGTTTCAATTGAAAGAAAGGCTTATTTGGCTCTCTCTATTGTGTTTCACAGACAACACTGCGTTTAGTCTGACGTGACGAGTTAATGACAGGCCACATCACAAGCATCTGCTACTGTTTCTGGCTGAGAAGTTTCACACACTCTGATTGGGACAAACTCAAGAGAGACTGCTCTTCCTCCACCATTACCTCCCCAGAGAGAAAACAACAAACTGCCTCGCTCACTGCAGGGTTTGGAGGAAGGAGGAAGATGGAGTTTGGTGTAACTTTGACAACTCTGACATTCATCTCTGACCCTAGAGCGCCTGTTAATACACTTGGTGACATATCTAACACTCGGTGGGTGTAATTAGAAGTGTTATACGGGCTCAGGTGTAAAGATGGCTTATGTTGTTGGAGGACAAGAAACTTCAGAGAGGACTAAAATTCAGTTGCAGATGTTTTCCATGTTTATTAAGCATCTCTAGCATCAAGTAAACAACATCAGTTCAGTGGTGTTTGTGATCCTGAACTAATCATCCACCATCACTACTTCTACATCGAATATCTAATGTTGGCTGAACACCTTCAGATCCTCACAGGGTGTGGGGAAAATGGCTGGCATGAACAACAGCGTCCTACTGCTGTGTTAATGGCTCCAAATGTAATGGTTAACTTGAATTTAATGTGCACAGCAAGCTTCACCCAGAGCTGTAGGAAATGTTTGAGTTGATTGATTTACAAAATCAAGACAGATCACAGTCAGAAAAAAAGGAAACAAAGTCAAGCTCGGCTCCTGAATCAGAACGTTTCTTCCGAAGATGACAGCCGTATCGTTGCATGAAGCTAGAGGAGAACATTTCAAAGATGTTTGTGTTGCTCTTTTTTAGTGGCAGAAAGTTTGGCCCCTTATACCAAGGACAAGACGTGCTAATATTAGTGTCTGGTTTCTGTGTTCGTTCACACGTCGATACAGAGCAGCCGTGTGAGAGAGTGAAGGGTCTCGGTGTGGATTGTCAAAGCCGTCCCGCTGTTAAACTCTTTCAGAGGCTCAGGATAATGTCCCAGCCGTCTGCAGCAGTGAAAGCAAAGGCAATTGTCAGCATCAAACACTGCGTTCATTTCTCTGCCCCAAAGCTGACGCCTATCATCAAGTTAAAGCAGTTCTCGGTTGTTGTGTTTGTTCCGCGCCGCTGGGAACAGAAGCACATATCCATTCAAATGGCTAATGACATCATTTTCTGTGCTCCTGGTGATACGATCCCAAATCGGGGCGTGAGAGCCAACTCAACGTTGCCTTGTGCCCAGTGATGGGGTCGCCATGGTGATGCTCCCGGTCTCCATAGCTACGATTGTGGGTTAGAGGCTCCATGTCTGCGTATCCTGGCCGGATGTGCATCTTGGTAATCACGGTGGTCGTCTCCACCCCTCTGTCCATGGAGAAGACAGGAGAGGACAGGCTATGGATCTCCACCACAGAGCGTAGGGACCGTGAGTGGACTAGAGGAGGACACAAGCACAAAAATGTGGTTAGCACTAGTTTAAAAACAAACAAAAGGAGACATTACCTTGAATACCCCAGAGATAATACAGACCAGTGTAATCAGCTCAGCATCAGTGTCCAGTCTGATCCACACTGGGCCCAGAGACTCCATTAAGCAGCCGGAAAATCTTTGCCATTTCATATTAAGTCCATATCGCCTCGTGAATGAATTAATCAAAAGCTGGATGATTGCTTGGTATGAGATGAGTGTAACGGAGCTGAAAGTGGTCAAATTGGAGAAGTGGCTGGAGGGAATCTGGAAGCCGAGGAGAGAGCCACTCGCTCATGCCATAAATCGGGATTCATTAATATCTTCAATATCAACCTCGTCAGTCGTGCACAGGAAAGCAATATAATGCTATTTTTATCCAGTACTCGCTGTCTTTGTGCTGTTCTTCGTCATGTTCTAGTGCGTCTCATCCTTAATCTGTCATGTGCTTTGTTTGATTTGCTTCTTCAGGTCTCTGGCGTCTCCTCTTACCACGCCCTGTCACGTGTCAGCGCTCACAGGTGCTGCCTATTGTCTATTTTTATATACGCTCTGTGTATTTGTCTGTGGGCTGTCGGTCATTTGTCATTTTCTGGTTATATCTTTGCTAGGCCGTTTGTGTTGCTTATGGCAGCTTCATCGTTGTTCTATTGTTACATAAACAGCATAAAATAACATTTATGCTGTGTTTTTATCTACGAGTTCTTTCCTCGTTACTCATCATCGGGTCATGTGAGGTCATACATCCCTCAAACAAAGGAAATCCTATTTCTGACAAGATCAGATGTTTTAAAGCAAAACTAGGTAGTATTTTTTACGTTAAAATCACATCTTCAAAATTATTAGGATGCTCCATTGACCTGTAATTGGGAGAATATAGGGTCTGTCTCTGGCTCAGCACTGCAGAAACCGCACTATGTAACATCAGAGAATAATAATAATACATTTATTTGTAATGCACTTTACATTTGTGGACATTGGGTGGACATTGTACAGCACCGTATATGAATGCAAATAAAGGGTTAAACTACAGAATTAAAGCAAAACCAAAACCAAGCTCAGTGCATGGCCAGGTTTCTATCCCCCAGGTGTTTATAGACATGACTGTGGAGCAGTAGACTAGAAGCCTTCTATCTCCCAGAGGAATGCTTGGTCAGGGAGAGGAGGGGGGGGGGGTGCTACTGCAGCAAAGTGGATAACAGGCTGAATTGGTAGCTGCCATGATTTCCTAAGCCTCAGAGGAACACGAGGATGTAAACCGATCAATACCATGATGACTTAATATGCTCGCCGTCGAGTCTTCAACCCACTATGGGCCTAGTTCCCCCAACACTGAGGAATGGAGAAAGAGCAGACTGTGATCTAGAGTAACATCAGCAAAAACACTGCCAGAAGAGTCTGGGACTCTGTTTCTGGAAAATTCCATAGCACTTTACAGATGGGAAATTAGTGGTTAAAAATATAGTGATATGATGATAACAAGTTGTATTTATCTACATCGGGTAGAAATGATAACCAGGGTTCGAATCCCTGCTCGAATAAAGCACAGATACGTAAGAGCTGATGACTGGGGTTCGAGTCCCTGCTCGGGTAAAGCACAGATACGTAAGAGCTGATGAATGGGGTTCGAGTCCCTGCTCGGGTAAAGCACAGATACGTAAGAGCTGATGACTAGGGTTCGAGTCCCTGCTCGGGTAAAGCACAGATTCGTAAGAGCTGATGACTGGGGTTCGAGTCCCTGCTCGGGTAAAGCACAGATACGTAAGAGCTGATGACTAGGGTTCGAGTCCCTGCTCGGGTAAAGCACAGATTCGTAAGAGCTGATGACTGGGGTTCGAGTCCCTGCTCGGGTAAAGCACAGATACTTTAGAGCTGATGACTAGGGTTCGAGTTCCTGCTCGGGTAAAGCACAGATACGTTAGAGCTGATGACTAGGGTTCGAGTCCCTGCTCGGGTAAGGCACAGATACGTAAGAGCTGATGACTAGGGTTCGAGTCCCTGCTCGGGTAAAGCACAGATTCGTAAGAGCTAATGAATGGGGTTCGAGTCCCTGCTCGGGTAAAGCACAGATACGTTAGAGCTGATGACTAGGGTTCGAGTTCCTGCTCAGGTAAAGCACAGATACGTTAGAGCTGATGACTGGGGTTCGAGTCCCTGCTCGGGTAAAGCACAGATACGTAAGAGCTGATGACTGGGGTTCGAGTCCCTGCTCGGGTAAAGCACAGATACATAAGAGCTGATGAATGGGGTTCGAGTCCCTGCTCGGGTAAAGCACAGATACGTAAGAGCTGATGACTAGGGTTCGAGTCCCTGCTCGGGTAAAGCACAGATTCGTAAGAGCTGATGACTGGGGTTCGAGTCCCTGCTCGGGTAAAGCACAGATACGTTAGAGCTGATGACTAGGGTTCGAGTTCCTGCTCGGGTAAAGCACAGATACGTTAGAGCTGATGACTAGGGTTCGAGTCCCTGCTCGGGTAAAGCACAGATACGTAAGAGCTGATGACTAGGGTTCGAGTCCCTGCTCGGGTAAAGCACAGATTCGTAAGAGCTGATGAATGGGGTTCGAGTCCCTGCTCGGGTAAAGCACAGATACGTAAGAGCTGATGACTGGGGTTCGAGTCCCTGCTCGGGTAAAGCACAGATACGTAAGAGCTGATGACTGGGGTTCGAGTCCCTGCTCGGGTAAAGCACAGATACGTAAGAGCTGATGACTGGGGTTCGAGTCCCTGCTCGGGTAAAGCACAGATACGTAAGAGCTGAAGACTGGGGTTCGAGTCCCTGCTCGGGTAAAGCACAGATGCGTAAGAGCTGATGACTGGGGTTCGAGTCCCTGCTCGGGTAAAGCACAGATACGTAAGAGCTGATGACTGGGGTTCGAGTCCCTGCTCGGGTAAAGCACAGATACGTAAGAGCTGAAGACTGAGGTTCGAGTCCCTGCTCGGGTAAAGCACAGATGCGTAAGAGCTGATGACTGGGGTTCGAGTCCCTGCTCGGGTAAAGCACAGATACGTAAGAGCTGATGACTGGGGTTCGAGTCCCTGCTCGGGTAAAGCACAGATACGTAAGAGCTGATGACTGGGGTTCGAGTCCCTGCTCGGGTAAAGCACAGATACGTAAGAGCTGAAGACTGGGGTTCGAGTCCCTGCTCGGGTAAAGCACAGATGCGTAAGAGCTGATGACTGGGGTTCGAGTCCCTGCTCGGGTAAAGCACAGATACGTAAGAGCTGATGACTGGGGTTCGAGTCCCTGCTCGGGTAAAGCACAGATACGTAAGAGCTGATGACTAGGGTTCGAGTCCCTGCTCGGGTAAAGCACAGATTCGTAAGAGCTGATGACTAGGGTTCGAGTCCCTGCTCGGGTAAAGCACAGATACGTAAGAGCTGATGACTGGGGTTCGAGTCCCTGCTCGGGTAAAGCACAGATACGTAAGAGCTGAAGACTGGGGTTCGAGTCCCTGCTCGGGTAAAGCACAGATGCGTAAGAGCTGATGACCGGGGTTCGAGCCCCTGCTCGGGTAAAGCACAGATACGTAAGAGCTGATGACTAGGGTTCGAGTCCCTGCTCGGGTAAAGCACAGATTCGTAAGAGCTGATGACTAGGGTTCGAGTCCCTGCTCGGTTAAAGCACAGATACGTAAGAGCTGATGACTGGGGTTCGAGTCCCTGCTCCAGTAAAGCATAGTTCAATAAGAGCTGATGACTGGGGTTTGATTCACTCGACATTTTGCTGCACCATCATCACAGAGCATGACGGACAAGGGGCAAACACTGTGTGACATCTAAACGACCTCACTCGTGTTTACATCAGCGGTCACCAGCGTTTAAGAACTGATTAATATCATGAGACAACTCGTCTAAAGTGAGAAGTGAGAGTCAAAGAGTGTCTCAAGAGACAAGTGAGACAGAGCAGTGACTTTGAAACAGTTTGTGTGCAGCAGGAGGAGGTGATGACTGGTGTTTCCCAAAAGTCCTCTCTGATTACTGAGTAATCAGTATAGCAGTGCAGCGCTGGAATACTGATGTCATTAATATCGACAGCCCTACGCATAATAGCCGTCTCCCCTAGTGTAAAGTGCCTGCGCGCGTACAGTGCCTGTGGATGGAGGTGATTGGGATTGTGACAGCTAAGTGCATCCCTGCCCTCACTAATGTGAGCAGTGATTAAACGAAACCAAAGGGAAAGATTCAGGAGCCGGGGGTTGGCTGGGGCAGGGGCCTATTAAACAGCCATCGGTCCACACTGTACAATCAGATCCACTGTGGTGATACTGCTTCCGAATCACTTCAAAGAGAACCTGCACACTAACATCTATGATTCTGGGGAATTGCTGCTCTTTCTGGTTTGTTTATGTTCAGAAGCTCTGTCTTTTAAGGTGGAACTGTTGTCTGTGGGTTTTTGTTTACTGTTTGAATTACCACAGAAACTCATTTGTAACTTGGGTTGTTTAGTTTTGTAGCACGTTCAGTCTGTGTTTACTAGAATTTACTTAAAGCACTCTCCTGAATTTGGGGTCCGTTCCACCTTAAGTAATCAAACACAGCAAAAATAGGTCAATATTACCCACCCATGGAGCAGGAATAGAGCGATATCCATATCTTGATCTTGATGCTTTTCCACATTTGGAGGTCTCTCTACTGTCTAAACACCTCCAGATGTAGTATAACTGCCATGAAAGGGAACCCAGTAAACAATTAGCCGTTGATTCAACGTTGAAATAACGTAATGATTGCCGTCTAATCAACGTTCTCTTAAGGTTGAAAATGAAAGTTGAAAAGACGTCCAAACACAGACATTGAAAAGACGACTATTAGACGTATTTTGGACGTCCATTGACGTTATTAATTGGTCCCGAAATAAATACTTGTATAAAACGCGTTTTGGACGTCCACTGACGTTATCGATTGGTCACCACTTAACTAACTTATTAAGATGGAATTTAGACGTCCATTGACGTTTAAAATATGTCCTTGACGGACAGACTATTTTTAGACCTATTTTGAACGTCCAGGGACGTTCCTTGTTTACTGGGAAATCCTAGCATAACCTTTTATTTTTTTCACTCATTAACTGACACTGGGGTTTCGTAAACACATTAGACCGGGTTCCAGTTCAGAGAGTGAGCAAATGATGAGGAAAAATCCTCAGAATTTTATAAAAAGTGTTTTTAAATTAGAATTGTGAACATTGCCTTTAAATGCCTCAAGTAGGAGGGGTCAATAGCTCTGTATGTTTTAGGTCATAAATATGCTCACATTTCCAAAATGACATTTTTAACCCCATAGGGTTTGGGACCAAACTGAACCACTAATTGCTAATATATAGAGCTGAAAGTGTTAGTATCGGGCCTATGTCCAGGAGGTCAGTAGTAGAGTCTCTTTCAGTGAAGCAAAGTCAATAGATTTGGAGCATCTGAAGCAGCTACACATGAGTCTAAGCTTGCATTGGCTCACTGCCAAAACATCAGAACCAGGTTAGGGGGCCACTCTATTTCTATAAAACAGCCATTGGTCTTGACCGTATGAGCAGTTCAGACAAATTCTCCATTAAAAGCCAGAGGTTACAGGGGTTAACCTCCTAGCGCTGGGCAGTGGAGCAGTGGAACTGTGTTCTCCAGTGTTTTATAGCTCTATCCAACACTTTGGGATTAGGTAAAGTGTCATTTGAGATCCTACTTCGCCACCTGACTGAATCACTGACCTCTAGATGCCGCAAAGTCCCCCGGCTGACCGGCTCCGCTGAGGGACACTGGCTGGAGACTGGGGAACAGGATGAGGGAGAAGGACAAGAGCAACACCTACAAGAGAGGAAGAGTCTTTTCAGCCGGTGGTAAAATAATAATCAATCTTCAAGCTTGTTCATGCTAATCTTACGCTTATGCAGCTGAAACACAAACATGTAACACAGTGGAACTTGACTGGACCTTTCGTCCTCTTACTTTTCTTAGACTTAGTGTGTTCAGTCAGCCATTCCCAGTGTGTAAAGTCCTGCTTGTTTACTTTTGCACCTAGGTCAAAATACCAAAGCTAATCAGAACTATGTCCAAATATATTTGGATACATTAATTAGTGAATAGGGTGGCACAGTGGCGCACCAGGTAGTGTCGCAGTCACACTGCTCCAGGGGCCTGGAGGTTGTGGGTTCGATTCCCGCTCCGGGTGACTGTCTGTGAGGAGTGTGGTGTGTTCTCTCTGTGTCTGCGTGGGTTTCCTCTGGGTGACTGACTGTGAGGAGTGTGGTGTGTTCTCCCTGTGTCTGCGTGGGTTTCCTCCGGGTGACTGTCTGTGAGGAGTGTGGTCTGTTCTCCGTGTGTCTGCATGGGTTTCCTCCGGGTGACTGTCTGTGAGGAGTGTGGTGTGTTCTCCCTGTGTCTGCATGGGTTTCCTCTGGGTGACTGTCTGTGAGGAGTGTGGTGTGTTCTCCCTGTGTCTGCGTGGGTTTCCTCCGGGTGACTGTCTGTGAGGAGTGTGGTGTGTTCTCCCTGTGTCTGCGTGGGTTTCCTCCGGGTGACTGTCTGTGAGGAGTGTGGTGTGTTCTCCCTGTGTCTGCATGGGTTTCCTCTGGGTGACTGTCTGTGAGGAGTGTGTTGTGTTCTCCCTGTGTCTGTGTGGGTTTCCTCCGGGTGACTGTCTGTGAGGAGTTGGTGTGTTCTCCCCATGTCCGCGTGGGTTTCCTCCCACAGTCCAAAAAAAAAAAAAAAAACACATGTTGGTAGGTGGGTTGGCGACTCAAAAGTGTCCGTAGGTGTGAGTGTGTGTGTCTGTGTTGCCCTGTGAAGGACTGGCGCCCCCACCAGGGTGTATTCCCGCCTTGGACCCACCGTGACCCTGAACTGGATAAGCGCTTACAGATAATGAATGAATGAATAATTAGCGAATAAGAAGCTCATTTAAGGTGTAACTATTGCTGAGACATTTGTTTAAAAGCACACACAGAGCCTGTGTAATCGTCATAGAAAAGCAATATTAATTAAATGGGTCACTGTGGACATGAGCCTACTCTTTAACAAGTGTCAGTTTGTGGGCCATAAAGCCCTCCCTTGGGCTGTGGAGAGGTGAAACGTCATTTGAGATAATTGTGATGCAAAGCTAATCACCTAAAAATTATGACCTGGCTAATGTCCTCATGGCTGAATGCCATCAAATCCTCAACAACATCAAGTTATATTATATCATACTTATATGTATAACACATATATCACCGCTGTCCAATGAAGGACATGTATTTCCATTTTTAGTTCATTACATCATGTAAACAGAGCAGCTTTCCTTCACATTTCACGATGAATGGACCAATAGGAATGCTCCAAAATGATGTTTAATTAAATTGTTTTACCTTGACTTCCATTGAAATTTAAGAAGGTTTTTGTTCTCCTGTTATAATTTTGGAGATGTGTGTTTTCATTAGACAGTGACAGTCTGTAATCACTGATATACCTCATGCACATTTGCACAGTTCTGTTTCGCACCATATATCTATCTATGTGCATGTAAAGCCTTCCCAAAAGAGTAGAGGCTGTTATTGCTGTACACTCCAGGGACCAGCTCCCTTGATTTTAGAAGACACTTGGGTGTAAATACAAAGAAAATATGGTGTAGTTAACAATGGATGCTTGTTAGACCAGTGCTACCTGCAAGTATTGAAGCTTTCATTAACTGAGGGATCACAGACACAGTTGTGCAGTCGGTTCAAGTCCATTGATGGTTTGAAATGAGATTCATGAAATAAGCTCAACTTCAAACTCAACAATGAAAATAAAATAGTGAACAGATGAATGTAAATGCCACAAAAATGAGCATGGAATGGCCTCTTTAGCCTCTCCCTCACTTTAATGCTGTTCAGGTTTGTGGGTCAAGGCTCTGGCCTTTGTAGGTCAGAGAGAATAGAGTGAGAGAAATCATCTTCAATGGACTTGTGAAATGGTTTGGGACACTGCATGAAACGCTGTTATAAAATGCTATAAAAATGGACATGCAGCTTAACAGTAGCAGCCATTTTGTCTGTTTTTGTCCACGTGTACAATCAGCAGAACGGCACATACATTCATGTGTTTAACAATCATTCATTCCAAGCCTCTTATAAATTATTCATTGATCAAAACAAGCATCGCGTATACAGGGGGATAATGAGAGCTTCACTCCTGCACTCAATAATATATTTTGCATCTCCATCTAGGGCAGGATGCCTCTATGGAGCCTGAATGGATGCACGAGGTTCTCCTAAACCTTTATCAGCCAAGACGTGTTCGGTGTTCGAAGTTAGCATCAAAAATGAATGGAAGCAATGGAAGCCTACAGCAGTCAGTTCACATACTGGAAACTGCATGTTAAAGGTAAAACACACACTGGAATCATAGGCAGTATGAGTGAAATAAAACTATTAAAGAAATGTTTATATTTAGGGCGGCACGGTGGCGCAGCAGGTAGTGTCACAGTCGCACAGCTCCAGGGGCCTGGAGGTTATGGGTTCGATTCCCGCTCCGGGTGACTGTCTGTGAGGAGTGTGGTGTGTTCTCTCTGTGTCTGCGTGGGTTTCCTCTGGGTGACTGTCTGTGAGGAGTGTGGTGTGTTCTCCCTGTGTCTGCGTGGGTTTCCTCCGGGTGACTGTCTGTGAGGAGTGTGGTGTGTTCTCCCTGTGTCCGCGTGGGTTTCCTCCGGGTGACTGTCTGTGAGGAGTGTGGTGTGTTCTCTCTGTGTCTGCGTGGGTTTCCTCCGGGTGACTGTCTGTGAGGAGTGTGGTGTGTTCTCTCTGTGTCTGCGTGGGTTTCCTCCGGGTGACTGTCTGTGAGGAGTGTGGTGTGTTCTCTCTGTGTCTGCGTGGGTTTCCTCCGGGTGACTGTCTGTGAGGAGTGTGGTGTGTTCTCCCTGTGTCCGCGTGGGTTTCCTCCGGGTGCTCCGGTTTCCTCCCACAGTACAAAAACACACGTTGGTAGGTGGATTGGCGAATCAAAAGTGTCCGTATGTGTGAGTGTGTGAGTGAATGTGTGTGTGTGTCTGTGTTGCCTTGTGAAGGACTGGCGCCCCCTCCAGGGTGTATTCCCGCCTTGCGCCTAGACTCTGGACCCACCGCGACCCTGAACTGGATAAGGGTTACAGATAATGAATGAATGTTTATATTTTGGATGTACACTGCTGCACAAAGCCCTGCCCATTAGGTCACTGTAGCCAGAGCCGTAGTGCTATTGGTTGAGTATGCAACCAATAAAGTCATTCACAAGTCAGTATTCTCAAATATGTCAAATTGAAGCTAACGTGCTTCCTGTGCTGACTTCATAACATTTAAGTCCATTGTGTGTATCATCAGTGATATTTGTTATCACTGTAAGATACGCCCTTATCACAGGAGTAAAACACAAAGAGCCTGTCTTCCTGCCAAGGCCCACTCACCAGGACACAGGTGCCAGTCTGAGCAGGTTTACAGCAGCCGCTCATAACCACAGCCTGCAGCCTCCTCAACTGCTCCATCAGAGAACTGAGAGAGAGAGAGAGAGAGATACTGTTTATACTGTTCTGGAATGTTCTCCTCACGTTCTCTCGTCTAGAATTCTCACGGTTGTAGATTATTCTTCGTTCGGCTGTTTTAGAATGTTCTCCCTGTTACAGAAAACATATCCATTCACACTGTGCTACAATGTTGTCACCTGTTTACACTGTTCTAGAAGGTTCTCACCTCTTCATGCTGGTCTAGATTATTCCCACCAGTGCGCACGGTTCTAGTAGAAGGTTCTCCCCACTCATGATGTCCTAGAATACTTTTGGTTCATTCCCAAAAACCATTGATTTCTTGATATCAATAAAGCAGCTGGTGTGTTATATATTGTACCTCAGCATGGCTTTATCTGAGATGGCATGTGAATAGCGTTCAAAGCAGGGGGCTCTCACCCTTTGGCTCACCACAGAGCAGTGATGGAATTTATCAAACTTTTACAATACCGAGGTTCTCTGTTTGCATTTTTACGTTCGTGGGAGACATGATAGGGCTTCTGTTTACAAATGTGGATTTCTTGGTGTGACATGGTGTCACTGTTTATAGTGGTCCTGGATTGGATGCTTGCCTCGGGTCACTGTCTGTGGAGTGTGTTCTCCCTGTGTCTGTGTGGGTTTCTTCCGGTTTCCTCAGATAATCCAATAACACATGCTGGTAAGTGGATTTACTTGTGTGCCATTTTTGACAGGTGTGAGTGATTGGGTGAGTGTGCGATGCCCTATAACGGACTGAATCCCAATCTGGAGTGTGTTCATTCCTTGTACCCAATGTGCAGTGCATGGTTTTTGGTTTTCAAAATCTTTTTAGCCTCTGATGCCATGGACTTTTAAGGGTAATGCACGGGGACAAGAGCGGGAATCCTCTTGAGCACAAATATGAGTCATAGTGTAAAATGACGTGGACGGCGGTGTTAGGGGATTGTGGGTAATGAGCAGATTAGTAAACTGTGGATAATTTGAGGTCAGGACTCTTACGTGTTGGTTTTCTCCAGCTGAATCACTTTCTTCTGCAACTCCAGATTCTGTGCACTGCAGGCAGCCATTCTGAATAAGAAATGATGTTGGTTATTAATAAATCACATTATAGAGAGCACATAAATCATATCCAGTACATGAAACAAGATTTATATTGAGACATGTACTCTCTTTATTTCAGTCACTGTCTGAGTGTTCAAGCCCTCCCCCCCCCACCCCCTCACCACACACTGGATGATAGTGAGAAGATGATTATACTGTTAATGAGTGTCATGTAAAGGTTTGAATGGCAGAAAGACTGCAGCAGATAGTGATAGTTAATTATAAATTGATGTCGTCCGGATAATCCTCTCTCATATCCGTAAAGCACTGATCCATTAGGAACAGAAAAGGCTCAAGTACGTCTTTAGAAACTGCCTCGGTCAAAAAGCTTTTCACTGTCTTTTCAGAAAACACTCTGGTTAAAGGCATCATTTGTCATTATTTGAGGTTTTCACAGGTGTTTTTATAGAGGGAGAGAGAGGGAGAGAGAGAGTGGTGGAACAGAAAGAAAAAGACAGAATAAATGTGACATGAACAAATGGATAACACGGGAGTGTAAAAAAGAGAAATTAAAGAAGAGATACAGATAGTGATGGAGAGAAAAGGGAGATTGAAAGTGGAAGAAGAGGGATCAGGGGCATCAGAGAAAAAGTATGGGACATGGGGGAAAATAGGGGATATACTGGGAGTTAAAAAAAAAGGAGGGAAATGATGGAAGAGGTAGAAAGAGTTTAAGATGGAGTGGAAGAAGTGGGTATAGAGTGAGGGAACAGGAAAGGAAAAAAGAAGCAAAAGAGGAAGGGAGAGAATGAGTGAGATCTTACCTCCCTTCCAGGCCGTCAACATATTCTTTCTTCTTCTTTCTGCTCTCCTGAGCTGACTGCTTGTTCCGGATCTTTCTGCGAATCTTTTTCAAGATCTTCTCCTCATTCTAATGAAAAGAAAGTGGGGTGAAATCCCTGCAACACACTGCTAACAGCCTGTTTACATACTGCTAACAAACTGCTAACAAACGTCTAGCACACAGTTAACACACTGTTAGTACACTGTTAACACACTACTAACAAACTGCTGAAACCCTGTTAACATACTGCTAGCACATTGAACTAAACTTTGTTTACACACTGCTAACAAACTGCTAACAACCTGTTAACACACTGCTAACAAACTGCTAACACACTGCTGATAACTTCTAGCACACCATTAACACACTGTTAATACACTGTTAACACACTACTAACAAACTGCTAACACCATGTTAACACACTGCTAATACACTGTTAACACACTACTAACAAACTGCTAACACCATGTTAACACACTGCTAATACACTGTTAACACACTACTAACAAACTGTTGACACCCTGTTAACATACTGCTAGCACATTGAACTACACCCTGTTAACAAACTGCTAACACACTGCTAATTTACACACTGCAAACAAACTACACACTGCTAGCAATCTACAAACACACTGATGACAAAATGCTAACACACTCTTAACATAATCACAGAGGAGACATAAATAATTCCACAGCTCTCTTCAGTCCTCCTGCTGAAAAATTCAGTTCTAGAATATTCGTACCTGTTCTAAAATGGTCTCACCAGTTTCTGCTTTTCTAAAAGTGTTCTCACCTGTTTAAAAACTTCTAGATTGTTCTCATGTGTTTATACGATTCTAGAATGTTCTCACCTGTTTACGTCATTTAAAAATGTTCTCACCCTTTAAACATCTCTAGAACGCTCACACCTGTTTACACTTTTATAAAATATGCCTGTTTACACTGCTCCAGAATGGTGTCACCTGTTTACACTTGTCTACGATATTTTTGTTTGTCTTAGATTCCAGTTCTTTTTGGCCGTAATGGCCTGAAACTGTCAAGAGACTACACTAGAGACACCTGTTTGAAGTGGAGAGTACTAGTGAGTAAAAGTACAATAAGGTATAATGTGTGTGACTCTAAATGTCTAAAATGGCCCTATGTAGTGTGAGTGCATGTCTGATCCCCAGTTATGCCACAGCACACCTAGATCAGTGGAGGCAAGAAAGTATAACAGATTTCTGGGAGGTTAGGATGGCCCTCATTCTCCCCCTTACACCTGGCACAGTGGCTGGCTCCAGATATCTCATAGGAGTCCTTTACTAATAAAGCCAACTACTCATTACGCTATAAAAACCCCAGCCCTGCCCCCTGGGTCAAAACATCCTCTTCTTCAGCACTCTTTAGTTATTCTACGCTGACCCCTTCCTCGTCTGTTGATTCTATGCTATAATCAGCGCTGTGTTTTTGAGAACATGATGATATACTTGCCTTTCATCACTGGCCTTTCTGCTAAACCTGTTATCATTAACCTTTCCCATCTTTCCAAGCACAGATGCGTATGTAGGTGGCTGCGAGTTACTCCGTATTCTCTTTACAAAACACACAAAGCAAATCAAAGAGAGGAGAGAGTGTGCCTGCGTGTGATGCTGCGTGTGACTGCGTGTGGCATGAACACAGCTCTGTGATTGTGTGTGTGAAGATACACGTGACAGCGTTGACTTAGGGAACGATTAGAGTGTTAGTCAAAGGCATCTGTAGCTAAAAGATGAACAGGCAAGGACAGGGTCTGATAAAGTGTTCGGGGAGTTTTCACACACTGCTAAACTGAGGATGGTCCTACTGTAGTCCTCTGGAGGTCCTAGGATAAACTGTGCAGTTGTAGACTCACAATGATGGCATTTATCAGAGTTACAGTTTAATCATGCTAAATGCTAATGCAGGTTTAGGAGTCTTGCCCAAGGGTTCATACTGGTATAATTATGTTTCTACCTGAGCTGGGAACTGAGCCCCACATACAATGAGTGTAGCTATGAGGTAGAGAGAGAGAGAGAGAGAGAGAGAGAGAGTGTGTCTCACCTTTGTGAGAGGAAGCTGACTAGGCAGACACAATCCTTCCTTTGCCAGAAGTTTCTTTTCATCATCATTAAGAACAAGGTCTTGCAGCAAGCTCTGAGAAGACTGCTTGGGCTATCACACACACACACACACACACACACACACACACACACAGAGAGAAAGAGAGAAAGAGAGAGAGAAGGCTAGAATTACCTTTGATGTGTTAAGACAGCTCAAAGTCCTCTACAAAGAAAAGTCGTTAAAAAAAAGTGGAATGAAATGTCAGGAAATAATGAGGACAGCACTGAACTAGGAATAATATTAATGTAATAATACTAATAACAATACTACTACTACTACTACTAATAACAATAATATGTAAAAACAATCCAGAAAAATAAGAGCAAAATTGCATCGCCTTGTGTTCGTGAGTGAGTGAGTGAGTAAACAGTTAGAGTGAGTGAGTGAGTGAGTGAGTGAGTGAGTGAGTGAGTGAGTGAGTGAGTGAGTGAGTGAGTAAACAGTTAGAGTGAGTGGGTAATCAGAGTGAGTGAGTGAGTGAGTGAGTGAGTAAACAGTTAGAGTGAGTGAGTGAGTGAGTGAGTGAGTGAGTGAGTGAGTGAGTGAGTAAACAGTTAGAGTGAGTGAGTGAGTAAACAGTTAGAGTGAGTGAGTGAGTGAGTGAGTAAACAGTTAGAGTGAGTGAGTGGGTAATCAAAGTGAGTGAGTGAGTGAGTGAGTGAGTAAACAGTGAATGTGTGAGTGAGTGGGTAATTAGAGTGAGTGAGTAAACAGAGTGAATGTGTGAGTCGATGAGTGAGTGAGTGAGTGATCAGAGTGAATGTGTGAGTGAGTGGGTAATTAGAGTGAATTTGTGAGTGAGTGAGTGAGTGAGTGAGTGGGAAATCAGTTAGAGTGGATGAGTGAGTGAGTGAGTAAACAGAGTGAATGTGTGAGTCGGTGAGTGAGTGAGTAAACAGTTAGAGTGAGTGAGTGGGTAATCAGAGTGAGTGAGTGAGTGAGTGAGTAAACAGAGTGAATGTGTGAGTGAGTGGGTAATTAGAGTGAATTTGTGAGTGAGTGAGTGGGAAATCAGTTAGAGTGGATGAGTGAGTGAGTAAACAGAGTGAATGTGTGAGTCGGTGAGTGAGTGAGTGAGTGATCAGAGTGAATGTGTGAGTGAGTGGGTAATTAGAGTGAATGTGTGAGTGAGTGGGTAATTAGAGTGAATTTGTGAGTGAGTGAGTGAGTGAGTGAGTGGGAAATCAGTTAGAGTGGATGAGTGAGTGAGTAAACAGAGTGAATGTGTGAGTCGGTGAGTGAGTGAGTGAGTGAGTGATCAGAGTGAATGTGTGAGTGAGTGGGTTATTAGAGTGAATTTGTGAGTGAGTGAGTGAGTGGGAAATCAGTTAGAGTGGATGAGTGAGTGAGTAAATAGAGTGAATGTGTGAGTTGGTGAGTGAGTGAGTGAGTAATCAGAGTGAATGTGTAAGTGAGTGAGTGGGTGAGCAATCAGTTAGCTCTACAAAGAAAGAAGTCATAAAAAAGTGAATTTGTGAGTGAGTGAGTGAGTGAGTGAGTGATCAGAGTGAATGTGTGAGTGAGTTAGTGGGTGAGCAATCAGTTAGTTAGATTTTCTCTTGGAGTTTTGCATGTTGAAAAAAATAACAAAAACAAAACAAACACAGACCTTGCACAGGCCACATGTTACAGTTGAAACCATTAGCAGATGCGAAATGCAGATGAGTTGTTATTTATTCTCATCAACAAACCTTCCAAAGTGACGAGGGCCAAACCTTTTGCACCCGAGCGTACGAAACAGCTCAGCCCAGTCTCTCCCGCTGTGACACATTAATATCTATTAGTTACTCAGACTCCAGACACACTGACAGGGAAGGGACCCCTGCTGTCTTACACACAGATCGTGAGCATCCACATAAGCGGCGTTTTGAACATCGACATGTTTTAGAAAGGCCTCATGCTGTGCCGCACATGGCTCATTTCCTCTGTGAAACACATCGAGCGTTTGGCTGCAAAACCTCAGCTACTCTGGGCCGGGAAGCAAGAGCAAGGCTCACTGGGGGAAAGCCAGCCTCACTGATTTAAATGAGGAAGCCTCTTCGCTCTGCTCTCACAAACAGCAATGAGAAAATGAGACTTGGGCGTCTGAAAAAGTGGCTTTCGTAAGAACTAGGTCAGTTTTTCCTACGACTTGCATTTGTTCTGAGAGTACTGTATAGAATTCTAAAGCAGGCATCACTCATAGTGCCTCTGTGATCTCTCAGTTGGGCGCATATATTAGACCTATGTGCCTCTCTGATTCTTGGACTGGGTGGATGTTGTGGTTTTAACGGACAGTAGAGTTTTTAAATTTGCTGTGAATAATTTATTTTATCTGACCTCTCTTTAACCCTAGAATTAAAAACATCATTGTTGTCACTGTGTATGTGAGGAAGTGAGTGAGCAAGCAAGTGAATGAATGAGAGCATGGCTGTGCATGTGAGTGAGTTTTTGCATGACTGAATGAGTCAGGAACGCATGTGGGTTTGCATGGGGCTGAATAAGAGGATGAATGAGTGAGCAGGTGAGTAAGTGACAAAAAAAGTATGTGAATCATTCATTTATTCATTATCTGTAACCCTTATCCAGTTCAGGGTCGCAGTGGGTCCAGAGCCTACCTGGAATCATTGGGTGCAAGGCGGGAATACACCCTGGAGGGGGCGCCAGTCCTTCACAGGGCAACACAGACACACACACATTCACTCACACACTTATGGATACTTTTGAGTCGCCAATCCACCTAGCAATGTGTGTTTTTGGAGCGTGGGAGGAAACCGGAGCACCCGGAGGAAACCCACGCAGACACAGGGAGAACACACCACACTCCTCACAGACAGTCACCCGGAGGAAACCCACGCAGACACAGGGAGAACACACCACACTCCTCACAGACAGTCACCCGGAGGAAACCCACACAGACACAGGGAGAACACACCACACTCCTCACAGACAGTCACCCGGAGGAAACCCACACAGACACAGGGAGAACACACCACACTCCTCACAGACAGTCACCCGGAGGAAACCCACACAGACACAGGGAGAACACACCACACTCCTCACAGACAGTCACCCGGAGGAAACCCACGCAGACACAGGGAGAACACACCACACTCCTCACAGACAGTCACCCGGAGGAAACCCACACAGACACAGGGAGAACACACCACACTCCTCACAGACAGTCACCCGGAGGAAACCCACACAGACACAGGGAGAACACACCACACTCCTCACAGACAGTAACCGGAGCGGGACTCGAACCCACAACCTCCTGGTCCCTGGAGCTGTGTGACTGAGACACTGTCTGCTGCACCTATGTGAATCAGAATATGAGTGCATGAATAGGTATGTATGAATGAGCAAGTATGTATTTGAGTGAGTGAGTGAGTGAGTGAGTGAGTGAGTATGCATTTGGGCTTGTGAGTTAGTGAGTGAGTTAGTTAGTGAGTTAGTTAGTTAGTGAGTTAGTTACAAGCCAGTTATGACATCACAACAACCCTGAATTCACTGATTTTATCCTAGCCTCATTTCCATATACCACCACAGTCTGTTGGACAGATGTTGTTTTTGTGATGTCACAAAACTCAATACATATCCACCTATGTTTGATGAAGTCATGTGTTCCAGACTCAATGGCATTTTACACAAGACACATACAGTGCAGCCAATCAGAACAGAGGCCATTTTACGTCAATTAATTATCCAAAAGTATAAAGATACTCATGTGCGCAGCTGCTTTAAGATGCACCCATTGTGGACCCAGATGCTCGCTTGTACCCACACAGCTTGTTTAATCAAGAAGTGAAATGGGGCCCCCTGAAGGAGCCTGGTTAAATGCCAAGTGAAGACTAGCAGAGTATAAAGCCCCCAGGGCACGGGTCTGTGGAGTAGTGCAGCTGCGCTCTCTGGAATTATGGAGAGCCAGCCAGTCCCTTGAGGTTAGTTTGAGTGGTGTTTGTGATCCAGAACTAATCATCCAACATCAGCACCACACCAGGCTCATGGTCTCCTGGCTGAATGCCGTCAGATGAGCACCTTGCTGGGGGACCAGAAACTGCAGCAAAGTGGATAAACTCATATAGCGTTCCATAAACACTATGTTGTATACAGTACAGTCCCCTTATAACTGAAATCAATGGGACGATGTTTCAACATGTGCCTATAGGCTTGTATAAGGGAGATGTGTATTGTGTTAACTTGTTTTTGCTACGTACAAGGACGATTGTTGAAATTATTCATTCATTCATTATCTGTAACCGCTTATCTAGTTCAGGGTCGCTGTGGGTCCAGAGCCTACCTGGAATCATTGGGTGCAAGGCGGGAACACACCCTGGAGGGGGGCGCCAGTCCTTCACAGGGCAACACAGGCACACACACACACATTCACATTCACTGTGGGAGGTAACCGGAGCACACGGAGGAAACCCACGCAGACACAGAGAGAACACACCAACTCCTCATAGACAGTCACCCGGAGGAAACCCAAGCAGACACAGGGAGAACACACCACACTCCTCACAGACAGTCACCCGGAGGAAACCCACGCAGACACAGGGAGAACCCACAACCTCCAGGCACCTGGAGCTGTGTGACTGCTACACTACCTGCTGCGCCACCGTGCCGCCCCTGTTCCATATTTTATTGTAAGAGTCCCCTCTCTGTCCACTCTGTGAGACACTCCTCCCTCGTTGGTCCACCTTGTAGATGTAAAGTCAGAAACAGTAGCTCATCTGTCGCTGCACAGTGTGTGTCGGTCGGCCTCTAGTCCTTCATCAGTGACACAGGACGCTGTCGCCTGGATGTTTTTGGTCGGTGGTTCAATCACAGTCCAGCAGTGACACTGAGAGGTTTTTAAACTCTAGCTGCGCTGCTGTGCCTGATCCACTCATACCAGCAGGATTAAAATTCCATGGGGTCCTGGGGTAATTCTCTCTTTTACGGGGGATGCTTTGTAATTTTACTTCCTTTTGAATCAATCCTGTCTGTGAGAAAATTACAGGCTGAATTACAGGCACTGCTGTGTACCGTATTTAGCCTCGGCGCACATACTCCCAGAAAATGTTTTCCGAGCAGCAAAACAATACAAAAATATGTGAGTTACTGAAGCAGTGAGTTGGTGTAGGTATTGAAAGTTCTCCAGACTTCATCTGGGAGAGCGTTATCAGAAATCAGTGAGAAGGGGGAGATCATGCTGGCTGGTTAAAAGAGCATTATATATTATATATTACTTTTATATTTAATAGAATTCGAGAAGTAGAACCTCACTCGTCATCATGTGACAATGCGATACACTTTGGGGATTAGATACTCGCACTCCTTCTAGTTTTTCATTGCCATTCCTGATGCCCTAGTTTTATAAGAGAGGAGACATGTAAAATTTTTATTACAGGCTTCTCCCTGATAAACAACTCCAGTCTGAATAGGACTCAACAAACACCACCGCGTCAGTGCCACTGAGGATGATCCACTAGCCAAATAATGCCTGCTCTGTGGTGGACCTGTGGGAGTACTGATTACTGAAGAACAGGCTGAAAGGGGGGAACAAAGTATGCAGAGCCACAGACAGGCTACAGTTGTGCTCCTGACTGGTCACTTGAGCATCAAACCAAGATAAAGTAAATGTATGGTACCTTTTTTATGAACTCTGTCCTGCAAGCAAACTACCCCCATCTTTAAAATCAGCCCTGTTCTAACAGATGTGTAAACCCCAGAGTCTGTCTGTGTGTTTATTTACATAACCCCTCCCCACACGGCTCTTCCTCTACACTGCACCTAATTAGCACAAGACCAGAATAGCTGCATTTATGCTGCACCGCGAATCCAAATAGGTGCGCATTTCCATCGCCAACTCTCCAGTGTGTTTGCTCTCTCTGCGCTCGGTAAAAAGTTCCCTCCTCTGCCTCTAGCCCCCTTTTTCCCCGATCTGTCATTCCTCAGTGCTGAAGCCCCATCAGATTCATCTATCTACCCCCAACCCTCCCAACCACCCTCCCTCTCCCTCTTTCTGTTCTCTTCCCATTGCATTTGTACAGGGCTCTTTAGAGATTTCCACGAAGAAACGACACCTTGCTTCCATCGCTTCTCACGTCTCTCCCTCGCCAACCCTACATTCACACACACACACACACACACCTTCTGCAGCACCCTTTCATGCAAATATACACACATTACCCTCTCTCTGAGTTAACGCTTCTCAGAAGTTTCTCCAGTGCTGGAAAAGCAGTGTTTTTTTTAAGCAACTTCCATCGCATTACAGCTTTACAAACAGTCAAACAGCATTAAATCAGCAGCCTGTACTCACAGCTTCACCCAGGCCAGACAGCAGCAGGTCCTTCACACTGAGCTGATAAACTGAAGGGGCTTTTGGACTCGCTTCTGGTGATGGAACACACTGAGGAGGCCCAGGACTGTAGGGGAACATGCAGGACTCCCAGGAAGCTGCATGGATGTACACAAAGGCACACACACACACACACACACATACTTAAACACTGTGATATATAATCCTTTAAAGTGACTGACTGACAGACAGACAGACAGACAGAGAGATAGATAGACAGATATAGATAGATAGACAGACAGATATAGACAGACAGATAGATAGATAGATAGATAGATAGATAGATAGATAGGCAGATAAACAGACAGACAGATAGACAGACAGATAGATAGATAGATAGATAGATAGATAGATAGATATAGACAGACAGATAGATAGATAGATAGATAGATAGATAGATAGATAGATAGGCAGATAAACAGATAGACAGATATAGACAGACAGATAGATAGATAGATAGATAGATAGATAGATAGATATAGACAGACAGATAGATAGATAGATAGATAGATAGATAGATAGATAGATAGACAGACAGACAGACAGACAGACAGACAGACAGATAGATAGATAGATAGATAGATAGATAGATAGACAGATATAGACAGATAGACAGATAGATAGATAGACAGACAGACAGACAGACAGACAGATAGACAGATAAAGACAGACAGATAGATAGACAGATATAGATAGATAGATAGATAGATAGATAGATAGACAGACAGACAGACAGACAGACAGACAGATAGATAGATAGATAGATAGGCAGATAAACAGACAGACAGATAGACAGATATAGACAGACAGATAGATAGATAGATAGATAGATAGATAGATAGATATAGACAGACAGATAGATAGATAGATAGATAGATAGATAGATAGATAGACAGACAGACAGACAGACAGACAGACAGACAGATAGATAGATAGATAGATAGATAGACAGATATAGACAGATAGACAGATAGATAGATAGACAGACAGACAGACAGACAGACAGACAGATATAGATAGATAGATAGATAGATAGACAGACAGACAGATAGACAGATAAAGACAGACAGATAGATAGACAGATATAGATAGATAGATAGATAGATAGATAGATAGATAGACAGACAGACAGACAGACAGACAGATAGATAGATAGATAGATAGATAGATAGCGCATTGAACAGAACAATGACAATGAGCTTCTTGACTATGCTCAAATAGATGCTAATGGCAAGACATCAAAGACACATCCCTAAAGGCTTATTTTTTCAAACTCTGTTCAGAATTCGAGCTCACGTTCCAGGAGTCCAGCTGGAAAGCAATGAAACAATGCCGCTTGCCCAGTGGCTGGAGAAAAAATGGCTTGAGAAGACGAGAAACGACGTGATTAATTTCAGCAATGATTGTGCTGTTGTACGTCTGGCACAAACCTCTGCAAAGCGCCGGGATTGGAACACGACCACGCAGGCTGTCGGGACCGGAATGGAACCCCTTCAGGGCAGAATAGCTGGAGTTAATCTCTGCAAAAAAGACCCAGCAACCCTGCTGCAGGACTATATATGCAACCTCCCCTCACTTGCACAAGCCTTGTTGGTATGTGCTGTGTGCAGATTGGTTTTCGAATCTTTCCCCAACAGTAACGTGCAGCACACATTCCAGTCATTACCTAGAAACAGATTTTTGAAAAACACAGTGATGTCCTACAAAGGAAAAGCCTGGCAAATCAGAGTAGGCACTAGCAGGGCTGCAACACCATAATCACTCTGATTTTCCTGGCGTCCCAGAAAGAAAATTAGGCTATCTGTAGGAACAGTGGGGGTTTTGGGGCTGTTTAATCATCTGTTGTTCTTTCTTGTGGGAAACGGTTTTGTCAGATCACACTGTTGGGTTTATGAACTTGCACAAATTACATGTGCACTTACGTTAATACATACAGTGTTAGGGTTAAAGCTTGTCAGCACCTGATCATCCAACATTTCTCCTGAAATTCCTATGTATTTACCTCAGACGGTGGATGTCGGAGCTGGGGATGACGTCACATCTGAGCTGACCGATGTGACAACACACTGTATCACTGTTGATATGTGGGCAGCCATCTTGGATTCTGAACTCAGGACTGGTGAAGCTCCTCTGGCTTTCTGAGTAAATCCGACTTCTGTGAGCATTCTAGTTTAAATATCCTACTTCGAACTTGGAAAATCTGACATCTGAGTTCAGCAGGAATGCAGTGTTGCGCCGTGTGGTTTAACTGTTAGCTTGTTTCGATTTAGCACCGTTAGCAAAACCAGTTGTTTACAGCACACTTTGTGATTATTTATTCATCCAAACTCCATGGAAACACGTCCACGTATAGCAGTTGGACAGTAATGTGCTTGACTGGTTTAACGTGAAACAAATAGAAGAGCTAATGAACTGTATGCTACTGCTGCTTATACACTGTGGATATGCAGGCGGCCATTTTGAATTCTGAGCTCAGGTTTGGTAAACCTCCCCTGATTTTCCGACTTCCCTCCGGAAATCCAACTTGTGGGGGCGTTCCAGTTGAAATTTCCAACTTGGAACTCAGAAACTCTCTCATTCAAATTCAAATGGAACACAGCGTTAATTTAAGGACGACACAGCCCTGCGGGTGGTGTCAACAATACACCTCTGTTGTGGGTTCAAACTCCCAGCTGGTCACTGTCTGTGAGGAGTTTGCTGTGTTTTCACTTCAGGTTTTTATGAACCTAAAAGTGATGATTCAGAGGGTCTTTCACAGTTCTCTTGGCTTTGTCTCTGAGAACATTAGTGGAAATGACTTCACACACGTAAGAGGATATTATTTTAGATGGAAGAGTCTCTTTTCGGCTCCTGCGCTTACTTTGAGTCTGAAATGAAAGCATCTAATTAGCGTTCCCCCTGCCGCCCCACTCCGTAGGCACTGGCTGCATTACCATAACTGCTTTGATCTTCAGTTGCATTTGTTCAAACCTTTGAAAGACGCTTTGACCAAAAGTTTCTTACCGACATCAATGGCCACGTCTGGTAGCGCAGAGCCGAAGGCGGATCCGGCTGGTTGGCGTTGGTATTGCAGCTGCAGCTGCTGGGTCTGGACCTGGGTCTGGACCTGGACCTGAGGAAGGGGAGGCAGAGGCTGGATGAAGGAGTGGAAGAGAGGACTGCAGGGGGGCGGCGGGGTGTCCGGATGGTCCGATGAGGGGTCCTCACTAATGCCGCTGTCACAGGGCGATGGGGGCCAAAGTGGGGAGCTGGGGTCTGACCCACACTCAGATACACACAGGAGGGAGTCCAGGAAAGCATCAGCTGCTTCTTCAGCATCGCTTAGGTACTGCAAGTAAACACACAACACACATAAATATATATATTTATTACATAAACTATGACACAGTTCTGTGCTTCTGTGAGGAGTTTGGAGTGTTCTCATTGTGTCTGCCTTGGTTTCCTCCCACAGTACAATCGCAGGACAATCAGGATGAATTTTGAAGATGAATGAATGAATGAATAATAGGAATCACTAATACCTAATGGCTGAAGGAACCTCACCTTGAACCCTCTGATGTTGTCCACATCAGAACCTACGCTGCCCAGTCACCACAAAAGTATGCACAGCATAACAAGCGTGATTATTTTGAAGTCTTGCTTTTGGAGACACCAGCTAGCAGGGGCTAGGGTGGTCAATTATTTAGGGCCACTCTTTGTTCTTTTGCTGCTGGATGCAAGAACAACTTTCAGTACAACTGACCATGATTTTTATTTAATATACACTGGGGTCAGACAGACTTTTCTTGCCTGGTATAGATCTTAACTTGATCTATGGTGTTCCTCAAGGCTATGTTATAGGCCCCTTTTTGTTTCTCTTTATTTTCAGTCCCATGTGAAATCCTTTTAACAAACTGTTGCCTTTCACTTGAATTCTGATGCGAGTGAGGCACACTGACACTGTTTGGGTCCACTCAAGTTAAAGTGGCAGATTTTATGCTTGACCTTAAGGGCTTCGCATTGCCGTCAAATTGCAATCTTGTTGAAACATGGCTACTAGCATATAACATCAGTCCCAGACACATAGATATAGGTCAGACAAATTTAATAAGCTGTCACTCAACCAAGGACTGTTGCCTTCTTCAGAGCGCTCTCACTGCGAGTGTGTTGGAGGGGCTAAGGAACACACTTCTCCGCCCACTCTGTGAACTCTGAGGAGCTGCCAGCTAAAGAAGTGGTTTTGCTTGAGGGACGATAGAAAGCTCGAGTGACTTGTTTGAATGAGACGGAACCGGAGGATCAAAAACCAGACCCAAATCTGTACACTTCTGATGAAAACAAGTCAGTATGATTCTAGGTCAGACACGTCATGCGCTGTGCCACTCACACTTTGATCTGTGATTGGCCAGGCTGGGGAAGCAAGGCCAGCACCCGGCCCCTCAGGGTGAGCACTCCCACCGGCACCATCATCATCAGCCTGCTCCAGGAGGAGATCTAAGAGTTCCGTCCCACTGAAGCCCTGAGAGAGAGAGAGAGAGAGAGAGAGAGAGAGAGAGAGAGAGAGAGAGATTTCACATCACTGGCCACTTTACTGTAAACGTTCCTCATATCATTGCACTGTAAAAAATACTTCATTATTAAAAGCACTGATCGCTTTATTAGAAGCACCTTTTTGTGGGCAGTCATTGGCCACTTTATTAGAAACATCAACTGTCTAGACCCACACACTGGCCACTTTATTAGAAACATCTACTGTCTAGACCCACTCACTGGCCACTTTATTAGAAACATCTACTGTCTAGACCCACTCACTGGCCACTTTATTAGAAACATCAACTGTCTAGACCCACACACTGGCCACTTTATTAGAAACATCAACTGTCTAGACCCACACACTGGCCACTTTATTAGAAACATCAACTGTCTAGACCCACACACTGGCCACTTTATTAGAAACATCAACTGTCTAGACCCACTCACTGGCCACTTTATTAGAAACATCTACTGTCTAGACCCACACACTGGCCACTTTATTAGAAACATCAACTGTCTAGACCCACACACTGGCCACTTTATTAGAAACATCTACTGTCTAGACCCACACACTGGCCACTTTATTAGAAACATCTACTGTCTAGACCCACACACTGGCCACTTTATTAGAAACATCAACTGTCTAGACCCACTCACTGGCCACTTTATTAGAAACATCTACTGTCTAGACCCACACACTGGCCACTTTATTAGAAACATCAACTGTCTAGACCCACTCACTGGCCACTTTATTAGAAACATCTACTGTCTAGACCCACACACTGGCCACTTTATTAGAAACATCTACTGTCTAGACCCACACACTGGCCACTTTATTAGAAACATCTACTGTCTAGACCCACACACTGGCCACTTTATTAGAAACATCTACTGTCTAGACCCACACACTGGCCACTTTATTAGAAACATCAACTGTCTAGACCCACACACTGGCCACTTTATTAGAAACATCTACTGTCTAGACCCACACACTGGCCACTTTATTAGAAACATCTACTGTCTAGACCCACACACTGGCCACTTTATTAGAAACATCAACTGTCTAGACCCACTCACTGGCCACTTTATTAGAAACATCTACTGTCTAGACCCACACACTGGCCACTTTATTAGAAACATCAACTGTCTAGACCCACACACTGGCCACTTTATTAGAAACATCAACTGTCTAGACCCACTCACTGGCCACTTTATTAGAAACATCTACTGTCTAGACCCACTCACTGGTCACTTTATTAGAAACATCTACTGTCTAGACCCACTCACTGGCCACTTTATTAGAAACATCAACTGTCTAGACCCACACACTGGCCACTTTATTAGAAACATCAACTGTCTAGACCCACACACTGGCCACTTTATTAGAAACATCAACTGTCTAGACCCACTCACTGGCCACTTTATTAGAAACATCAACTGTCTAGACCCACACACTGGCCACTTTATTAGAAACATCTACTGTCTAGACCCACACACTGGCCACTTTATTAGAAACATCTACTGTCTAGACCCACTCACTGGCCACTT
The DNA here is from genome assembly GCF_029633855.1 of Hoplias malabaricus. Lineage (NCBI taxonomy): Eukaryota > Metazoa > Chordata > Actinopteri > Characiformes > Erythrinidae > Hoplias > Hoplias malabaricus. The sequence goes on along the minus strand of NC_089820.1, from coordinate 79,936,692 downwards.
TATTAGAAACATCTACTGTCTAGACCCACACACTGGCCACTTTATTAGAAACATCTACTGTCTAGACCCACACACTGGTCACTTTATTAGAAACATCTACTGTCTAGAACCACTCACTGGCCACTTTATTAGAAACATCTACTGTCTAGACCCACACACTGGCCACTTTATTAGAAACATCTACTGTCTAGACCCACTCACTGGTCACTTTATTAGAAACATCTACTGTCTAGACCCACTCACTGGCCACTTTATTCGAAACATCTACTGTCTAGACCCACACACTGGCCACTTTATTAGAAACATCAACTGTCTAGACCCACACACTGGCCACTTTATTAGAAACATCAACTGTCTAGACCCACACACTGGCCACTTTATTAGAAACATCAACTGTCTAGACCCACACACTGGCCACTTTATTAGAAACATCAACTGTCTAGACCCACTCACTGGCCACTTTATTAGAAACATCTACTGTCTAGACCCACACACTGGCCACTTTATTAGAAACATCAACTGTCTAGACCCACACACTGGCCACTTTATTAGAAACATCAACTGTCTAGACCCACTCACTGGCCACTTTATTAGAAACATCTACTGTCTAGACCCACACACTGGCCACTTTATTAGAAACATCAACTGTCTAGACCCACACACTGGCCACTTTATTAGAAACATCAACTGTCTAGACCCACTCACTGGCCACTTTATTAGAAACATCTACTGTCTAGACCCACACACTGGCCACTTTATTAGAAACATCTACTGTCTAGACCCACACACTGGCCACTTTATTAGAAACATCAACTGTCTAGACCCACTCACTGGCCACTTTATTAGAAACATCTACTGTCTAGACCCACACACTGGCCACTTTATTAGAAACATCAACTGTCTAGACCCACTCACTGGCCACTTTATTAGAAACATCTACTGTCTAGACCCACACACTGGCCACTTTATTAGAAACATCTACTGTCTAGACCCACACACTGGCCACTTTATTAGAAACATCTACTGTCTAGACCCACACACTGGCCACTTTATTAGAAACATCAACTGTCTAGACCCACTCACTGGCCACTTTATTAGAAACATCTACTGTCTAGACCCACACACTGGCCACTTTATTAGAAACATCTACTGTCTAGACCCACACACTGGCCACTTTATTAGAAACATCAACTGTCTAGACCCACACACTGGCCACTTTATTAGAAACATCAACTGTCTAGACCCACTCACTGGCCACTTTATTAGAAACATCTACTGTCTAGACCCACACACTGGCCACTTTATTAGAAACATCAACTGTCTAGACCCACTCACTGGCCACTTTATTAGAAACATCTACTGTCTAGACCCACACACTGGCCACTTTATTAGAAACATCTACTGTCTAGACCCACACACTGGCCACTTTATTAGAAACATCTACTGTCTAGACCCACACACTGGCCACTTTATTAGAAACATCAACTGTCTAGACCCACTCACTGGCCACTTTATTAGAAACATCTACTGTCTAGACCCACACACTGGCCACTTTATTAGAAACATCAACTGTCTAGACCCACTCACTGGCCACTTTATTAGAAACATCTACTGTCTAGACCCACACACTGGCCACTTTATTAGAAACATCAACTGTCTAGACCCACACACTGGCCACTTTATTAGAAACATCAACTGTCTAGACCCACACACTGGCCACTTTATTAGAAACATCTACTGTCTAGACCCACACACTGGCCACTTTATTAGAAACATCTACTGTCTAGACCCACACACTGGCCACTTTATTAGAAACATCAACTGTCTAGACCCACACACTGGCCACTTTATTAGAAACATCTACTGTCTAGACCCACACACTGGCCACTTTATTAGAAACATCAACTGTCTAGACCCACTCACTGGCCACTTTATTAGAAACATCTACTGTCTAGACCCACACACTGGCCACTTTATTAGAAACATCAACTGTCTAGACCCACTCACTGGCCACTTTATTAGAAACATCTACTGTCTAGACCCACACACTGGCCACTTTATTAGAAACATCAACTGTCTAGACCCACACACTGGCCACTTTATTAGAAACATCAACTGTCTAGACCCACACACTGGCCACTTTATTAGAAACATCTACTGTCTAGACCCACACACTGGCCACTTTATTAGAAACATCTACTGTCTAGACCCACACACTGGCCACTTTATTAGAAACATCAACTGTCTAGACCCACACACTGGCCACTTTATTAGAAACATCTACTGTCTAGACCCACACACTGGCCACTTTATTAGAAACATCTACTGTCTAGACCCACACACTGGCCACTTTATTAGAAACATCTACTGTCTAGACCCACACACTGGCCACTTTATTAGAAACATCTACTGTCTAGACCCACACACTGGCCACTTTATTAGAAACATCAACTGTCTAGACCCACTCACTGGCCACTTTATTAGAAACATCAACTGTCTAGACCCACTCACTGGCCACTTTATTAGAAACATCTACTGTCTAGACCCACACACTGGCCACTTTATTAGAAACATCAACTGTCTAGACCCACTCACTGGCCACTTTATTAGAAACATCTACTGTCTAGACCCACACACTGGCCACTTTATTAGAAACATCTACTGTCTAGACCCACACACTGGCCACTTTATTAGAAACATCTACTGTCTAGACCCACACACTGGCCACTTTATTAGAAACATCAACTGTCTAGACCCACTCACTGGCCACTTTATTAGAAACATCTACTGTCTAGACCCACACACTGGCCACTTTATTAGAAACATCTACTGTCTAGACCCACACACTGGCCACTTTATTAGAAACATCAACTGTCTAGACCCACACACTGGCCACTTTATTAGAAACATCAACTGTCTAGACCCACTCACTGGCCACTTTATTAGAAACATCTACTGTCTAGACCCACACACTGGCCACTTTATTAGAAACATCAACTGTCTAGACCCACTCACTGGCCACTTTATTAGAAACATCTACTGTCTAGAACCACACACTGGCCACTTTATTAGAAACATCTACTGTCTAGACCCACACACTGGCCACTTTATTAGAAACATCTACTGTCTAGACCCACACACTGGCCACTTTATTAGAAACATCAACTGTCTAGACCCACTCACTGGCCACTTTATTAGAAACATCTACTGTCTAGACCCACACACTGGCCACTTTATTAGAAACATCTACTGTCTAGACCCACACACTGGCCACTTTATTAGAAACATCAACTGTCTAGACCCACTCACTGGCCACTTTATTAGAAACATCTACTGTCTAGACCCACACACTGGCCACTTTATTAGAAACATCAACTGTCTAGACCCACACACTGGCCACTTTATTAGAAACATCAACTGTCTAGACCCACTCACTGGCCACTTTATTAGAAACATCTACTGTCTAGACCCACTCACTGGTCACTTTATTAGAAACATCTACTGTCTAGACCCACTCACTGGCCACTTTATTAGAAACATCAACTGTCTAGACCCACACACTGGCCACTTTATTAGAAACATCAACTGTCTAGACCCACACACTGGCCACTTTATTAGAAACATCAACTGTCTAGACCCACTCACTGGCCACTTTATTAGAAACATCAACTGTCTAGACCCACAC